>NC_142282.1:5832399-6139899 GCF_052056855.1 Sturnus vulgaris | reverse complement strand
CCATCCCAGGGATCCCATCCCAGGGATTCCATCCCATTCCAGGGATCCCATCCCATACGAGGGATCACATTTCAGGGATCCCATCCCAGGGATCCCATCCCATCCCAGGGATCCCATGCCATCCCATCCCAGGGATCCCATCCCATCCCATCCCATCCCCGGGACCCCATCCCAGGGATTCCATCCCAACCCATCCCAGGAATCCCATCCCATCCCATTCCAGGGATCCCGTCCCATGCCAGTGAACACATCCCATCCCAGGGATCCCATCCCATCCCAGGGATCCCATCCCAGGGATCCCATCCCATCCTAGGGATCCCATCCGTTCCCATCCCAGGGATCCCATCCCATCCCCACCAATCCCACCCCATCCCATCCCATTCCATCCCATCCCATCCCATCCCATCCCATGCCATCCCAGGGATCCCATCCCATCCCATCCCATCCCATCCCATCCCATTCCATCCCCGGGATCCCATCCCAGGGATTCCATCCCATCCCAGGGATCCCATCCCATACGAGGGATCACATTCCAGGGATCCCATCGCTAGGATCCCATCTCATCCCATCCCAGGGATCCAATCCCATCCCATCTCATCCCAGGGATCCCATAAGATTCCATCCAACGGTTCCCAACCCATCCCAACCCATCCCATCCCATGGATCCCATCCAAGGGATCCCATCCCAGGGATCCCATCCCATCCCATCCTATCCCATCCCTTCCCATCCCATCCCATCCCAGGGATCCCATCCCATCCCAGGGAAAACATCCCACCCCATCCCATCCCATCCCAGGGATCCCATCCCATTCCATCCCATCCCATCCCATCCCATCCCAGGGATAACATCCCAGGGATCCCATCCCATCCCTGGGATCCCATCCCATTCCATCCCATCCCATCTCATCCCAGGGATCACATCCCATCCCAGGGATCCCATGTCAGAGATCCCATCCCATCTCAAGGATGCCATCCCAGGGATTCGATCCCATCGCAGCAATCCCATACTATCCCAGGGATCCCATTCCAGGGATCCCATCCCATCCCATCCCAGGAATCCCATCCCATCCCATTCCAGGGATCCCATCCCATCCCAGGGATCCCATCCCATTGATGCCATCCCATCCCAGGGATCCCATCCGATCCCATCCCAGGGATCCCATCCCATTCCCACCAATCCCATCCCACCCCATCCCATCCCATCCCTTCCCATCCCATGCCATCCCAGGGATCCCATCCCATCCCAGGGATCTTATTTCATCCCAGGGATCCCATCCCATCCCTTTCCATCCCATCCCATCCCATCCCATCCCATCCCATGCCATCCCAGGGATCCCATCCCATCCAAGGGATCCCATCCCATCCCTTTCTATCCCATCCCATCCCTTCCCATCCCATCCCATCCCATCCCATCCCATTGTAGCCCATCCCATCCCTTCCCACCCCATCCCATCCCATCCCGTCCCATCACATCCCATCCCAGATATCCCATCCCAGGGATCCCATCCCATCCCAGGGAGCCCATCCCATCCCATCCCATCCCAGGTATCCCTCCCATCCCATCCCATCCAATCCCATCCCATCCCATCCCATCCCATCCCATCCCATCCCATCCCAGGGATCCCATCCCAGGGATCCCATCCCATCCCCGGGTCCCCATCCCAGGGATTCCATCCCATCCCAACCCATCCCATCCCATCGATCCCATGCCATCCCCGGGTCCCCATCCCCGGGATTCCATCCCATCCCAACTCATCCGATCCCATCGATCCCATCCGATCCCAGAGATCCCATCCCAGGGATCCCATCCCATCGCACGGATCCCATCCCATCCCATCCCGTCCCATCCCATCCTACCCCATCCCATCCCATCCCATCCCATCCCATCCCATTCCATCCCATCCCAGGGATCCCATACCAGGTATCCCATCCCATCCCAGGGATCACATTCCGTACCATCCTAGGGATCCCATTCCATCCCAACCCATTCCATCCCATCCCATCCCATCCGATCCCATCCCAGGGATCCTATCCCATCCCAGGGATCCTATCCAATCCCAGGGATCCCATCCAATCCCTTCCCATCCCATCCCATCCCAGGGATCCCATCCAATCCCATCCCAGGGATCCCATCCAATCCCATCGCATCCCATCCCATCCCAGGGATCCCATCCCATCCCATCCAATCCCATCCGATCCCATCCCAGGTATCCCATCCCAGGGATCCCATCCCATCCCATCCCATCCCATCCCATCCCACCCATTCCCATCCCAGGAATCCCATCCCATCACATCCCACGGATCCCATAACATCCCAGGGATCCCATCCCATCCCATCCAATCCCATCCGATCCCATCACAGGTATCCCATCCCAGGGATCCCATCCCATCCCATCCCATCCCATCCCATCCCACCCATTCCCATCCCAGGAATCCCATCCCATCAAATCCCACGGATCCCATAACATCCCAGGGATCCCATCCCATCCCATCCAATCCCATCCCATCCCATCCCAGGGATCCCATCCCAGGGATCCCATCCCAGGGATCCCATCCCATCCCAGGGATCCCTTCCCATCCCATCCCATCCCATCCCATCCCATTCGAGGGATTCCATCCCATCCCAGTGAACACATCCCAGCCCAGGGATCCCATGTCAGAGATCCCATCCCATCTCACGAATGCCATCCCAGGGATTCGATTCCAATGCAGGAATCCCATACTATCCCAGGGATCCCATTCCAGGGATCCCATCCCATCCCATCCCAGGAATCCCATCCCATCCCATCCCATCCCATCCCATGCCATCCCAGGGATCCCATCCCATCCCAGGGATCTTATTTCATCCCAGGGATCCCATCCCATCCCTTTCCATCCCATCCCATCCCTTCCCATCCCATCCCATCCCATCCCATCCCATCCCATCCCATCCCATCCCATCCCATCCCATCCCATCCCATCCCATCCCATTCCATCCCATCCCATCCCATTCCAGGGATCCCATCACAGGGATCCCATCCCTGGGATCCCATCTCATCCCATCCCAGGGATCCAATCCCATCCCATCTCATCCCAGGGATCCCATAACATCCCATCCCAGGGTTCCCAACCCATCCCAACCCATGCCATCCCATCCAATCCCATCCCATCCCAGGGATCGCATCCCATCTCAGGGATCCCATTCCATCCCATCCAAGGATACCATCCCATCCCATCCCATCCCATTGTAGCCCATCCCATCCCTTCCCACCCCATCCCATCCCATCCCGTCCCATCACATCCCATCCCAGATATCCCATCCGAGGGATCCCATCCCATCCCATCCCAGGGATCCCATCCGATCCCATCCCATCCAATCCCATCCCATCCCATCCCATCCCATCCCATCCCATCCCATCCCATCCCATCCCATCTCATCCCGCGGATCCCATGCCATGGCATCCCATCCCATCCCATCCCATCCCAGGGATCCCGTCCCATCCAAACCCATCCCAACCAATCCCATCCCACCCCATCCCATCCCATCCCATCCCATCCCATCCCATCCCATCCCATCCCATCCCATGCCATCCCAGGGATCCCATCCCATCCAAGGGATCCCATCCCATCCCTTTCTATCCCATCCCATCCCTTCCCATCCCATCCCATCCCATCCCATCCCATTGTAGCCCATCCCATCCCTTCCCACCCCATCCCATCCCATCCCGTCCCATCACATCCCATCCCAGATATCCCATCCCAGGGATCCCATCCCATCCCAGGGAGCCCATCCCATCCCATCCCATCCCAGGTATCCCTCCCATCCCATCCCAACCAATCCCATCCCCTCCCATCCCATCCCATCCCATCCCATCCCATCCCATCCCATCCCATCCCATCCCATCCCAGGGATCCCATCCCAGGGATCCCATCCCATCCCCGGGTCCCCATCCCAGGGATTTTATCCCATCCCAACCCATCCCATCCCATCTATCCCATGCCATCCCCGGTCCCCATCCCCGGGATTCCATCCCATCCCAACTCATCCGATCCCATCGATCCCATCCGATGCCAGAGATCCCATCCCAGGGATCCCATCCCATCGCACGGATCCCATCCCATCCCATCCCGTCCCATCCCATCCTACCCCATCCCATCCCATCCCATTCCATCCCATCCCAGGGATCCCATACCAGGTATCCCATCCCATCCCAGGGATCACATTCCGTACCATCCCAGGGATCCCATTCCATCCCAACCCATTCCATCCCATCCCATCCCATCCGATCCCATCCCAGGGATCCTATCCCATCCCAGGGATCCTATCCAATCCCAGGGATCCCATCCAATCCCTTCCCATCCCATCCAATCCCAGGGATCCCATCCCGTCCCAGGGATAACATCCCAGGGATCCCATCCCATCCCTGGGATCCCATCCCATCCCGTCTCATCCCAGGGATCACATCCCATCCCAGGGATCCCATGTCAGATATCCCATCCCATCTCAAGGATGCCATCCCGGGGATTCGATCCCATCGCTGCAATCCCATACTATCCCAGGGATCCCATTCCAGGGATCCCATCCCATCCCATCCCAGGAATCCCATCCCATCCCATTCCAGGGATCCCGTCCCATGCCAGTGAACACATCCCATCCCAGGGATCCCATCCCATCCCAGGGATCCCATCCCAGGGATCCCATCCCATCCTAGGGATCCCATCCGTTCCCATCCCAGGGATCCCATCCCATCCCCACCAATCCCACCCCATCCCATCCCATCCCATTCCATCCCATCCCATCCCATCCCATCCCATCCCATGCCATCCCAGGGATCCCATCCCATCCCATCCCATCCCATCCCATCCCATCCCATTCCATCCCCGGGATCCCATCCCAGGGATTCCATCCCATCCCAGGGATCCCATCCCATACGAGGGATCACATTCCAGGGATCCCATCGCTAGGATCCCATCTCATCCCATCCCAGGGATCCAATCCCATCCCATCTCATCCCAGGGATCCCATAAGATTCCATCCAACGGTTCCCAACCCATCCCAACCCATCCCATCCCATGGATCCCATCCAAGGGATCCCATCCCAGGGATCCCATCCCATCCCAGGGATGCCATCCCATCCCATCCCATCCCATCCCATCCCATCCCATCCCATCCCAGGGATCCCATCCCGTTCCATCCCATCCCAGGGATCCCATCCCATCCCATCCAATCCCATCGCATCCCATCCCATCCCATCCTATCCCATCCCTTCCCATCCCATCCCATCCCATCCCAGGGATCCCATCCCATCCCAGGGATAACATCCCACCCCATCCCATCCCATCCCATCCCAGGGATCCCATCCCATTCCATCCCATCCCATCCCATCCCATCCCAGGGATAACATCCCAGGGATCCCATGCCATCCCTGGGATCCCATCCCATTCCATCCCATCCCATCTCATCCCAGGGATCACATCCCATCCCAGGGATCCCATGTCAGAGATCCCATCCCATCTCAAGGATGCCATCCCAGGGATTCGATCCCATCGCAGCAATCCCATACTATCCCAGGGATCCCATTCCAGGGATCCCATCCCATCCCATTCCAGGGATCCCATCCCATCCCAGGGATCCCATCCCATTGATGCCATCCCATCCCAGGGATCCCATCCGTTCCCATCCCAGGGATCCCATCCCATCCCAACCAATCCCACCCCATCCCATCCCATTCCATCCCATCCCATCCCATCCGATCCCATCCCATGCCATCCCAGGGATCCCATCCCATCCCAGGGATCCCATCCCATCCCTTCCCATCCCATCCCATCCCTTCCAATCCCATCCCATCCCATCCCATCCCATCCCATCCCATCCCATCCCATCCCATTCCATCCCCGGGATCCCATCCCAGGGATTCCATCCCATCCCAGGGATCCCATCCCATATGAGGGATCACATTCCAAAGATCCCATGGCTAGGATCCCATCTCATCCCATCCCAGGGATCCAATCCCATCCCATCTCATCCCAGGGATCCCATAAGATCCCATCCAACGGTTCCCAACCCATCCCAACCCATCCCATCCCATGGATCCCATCCGAGGGATCCCATCCCAGGGATCCCATCCCATCCCAGGGATGCCATCCCATCCCATCCCATCCCATCCCATTCCATCCCATCCCATTCCAGGGATCCCATCCCATCCCAGTGAACACATCCCATCCCAGGGATCCCATCCCATCCCAGGGATCCCATCCCATCCCATCCAATCCCATCCTAAGCCATCCCAGGGATCCCATCCCAAGGATCCCATCCCATCCCATCCCATCCCATCCCAGGGATCCCATCCGATCCCATCCCAGGGATCCCATCCAATCCCATCGCATCCCATCCCATCCCAGGGATCCCATCCCATCCCATCCAATCCCATCCGATCCCATCCCATCCCACCCATTCCCATCCCAGGTATCCCATCCCAGGGATCCCATCCCATCCCATCCCATCCCATCCCATCCCACCCATTCCCATCCCAGGAATCCCATCCCATCACATCCCACGGATCCCATAACATCCCAGGGATCCCATCCCATCCCATCCCAGGGATCCCATCCCAGGGATCCCATCTCATCCCAGGGATCCAATCCCAGAAATCCTATCCCAAACCATCCCATCCCGTGGATCCCATCCCATCCCAGGGATCCCATCCCATCCCATCCCATATCATCCCAGGGATCGCATCCCATCCCAACCAATCCCATCCCACCCCATCCCATCCCATTCCATCCCATCCCATCCCATCCCATCCGATCCCATCCCATGCCATCCCAGGGATCCCATCCCATCCCGGGGTTCCCGTCCCCTCCCTTCCCATCCCATGCCATCCCTTCCCATCCCATCCCATCCCATCCCATCCCATCCCATCCCATCCCATCCCATCCCAGGGATCCCATCCCATCCCATTCCATCCCCGGGATCCCATCGCAGGGATTCCATCCCATCCCAGGGATCCCATCCCATCCCAGGGATAACATCCCAGGGATCCCATCCCATCCCTGGGATCCCATCCCATTCCATCCCATCCCATCTCATCCCAGGGATCACATCCCATCCCAGGGATCCCATGTCAGAGATCCCATCCCATCTCACGGATGCCATCCCAGGGATTCGATTCCAATGCAGGAATCCCATACTATCCCAGGGATCCCATTCCAGGGATCCCATCCCATCCCATCCCATCCCAGGAATACCATCCCATCCCATCCCATCCCATCCCATCCCATTCCAGGGATCCCATCCCATCCCAGTGAACACATCCCATCTCAGGGATCCCATGCCATCCCAGGGATCCCATCCCATCCCATCCCAGGGAGCCCATCCGATCCCATCCCAGGGATCCCATCCCATTCCCACCAATCCCATCCCACCCCATCCCATCCCATCCCTTCCCATCCCATGCCATCCCAGGGATCCCATCCCATCCCAGGGATCTTATTTCATCCCAGGGATCCCATCCCATCCCTTTCCATCCCATCCCATCCCTTCCCATCCCATCCCATCCCATCCCATCCCATCCCATCCCATCCCATCCCATCCCAGGGATCACATCACAGGGATCCCATCCCTGGGATCCCATCTCATCCCATCCCAGGGATCCAATCCCATCCCATCTCATCCCAGGGATCCCATAACATCCCATCCCAGGGTTCCCAACCCATCCCAACCCATGCCATCCCATCCAATCCCATCCCATCCCAGGGATCGCATCCCATCTCAGGGATCCCATTCCATCCCATCCAAGGACACCATCCCATCCCATCCCATCCCATCCCATCCCATTGTAGACCATCCCATCCCTTCCCACCACATCCCATCCCATCCCGTCCCATCACATCCCATCCCAGATATCCCATCCCATCCCATCCCATCCCAGGGATCCCATCCCATCCCATCCCAGGGATCCCATCCGATCCCATCCCATCCAATCCCATCCCATCCCATCCCATCCCATCCCATCCCATCCCATCCCATCCCATCTCATCCCACGGATCCCATGCCATGGCATCCCGTCCCATCACATCCCATCCCAGATATCCCATCCCAGGGATCCCATCCCATCCCATCCCAGGGAGCCCATCCCATCCCATCCCAGGTATCCCTCCCATCCCATCCAATCCCATCCCATCCCATCCCATCCCATCCCACGGATCCCATCCCAGGGATCCCATCCCATCCCCGGGTCCCCATCCCAGGGATTCCATCCCATCCCAACCCATCACATCCCATCGATCCCATCCCATCCCCGGGTCCCCATCCCCGGGATTCCATCCCATCCCAACCCATCCCATCCCATCGATCCCATCCGATCCCAGAGATCCCATCCCAGGGATCCCATCCCATCGCAGGGATCCCATCCCATCCTATCCCGTCCCATCCCATCCTACCCCATCCCATCCCATCCCAGGGATCCCATACCAGGTATCCCATCCCATCCCAGGGATCACATTCCGTACCATCCCAGGGATCCCATTCCATCCCATCCCATTCCATCCCATCCCATCCGATCCCATCCCAGGGATCCTATCCCATCCCAGGGATCCTATCCAATCCCAGGGATCCCATCCAATCCCAGAAATCCCATCCCATCCCAGGGATCCCATCCCAGGGATCCCATCCCAGCCCATCCCATCCCATCCCCGGGATCCCATCCCCGGGATCCCATCCCAGCCAAACCCATCCCAATGCAGGGATCCCATCCCAACCCCGGGATCCCATCCCATCCCATCAAGTCCCGTCCCATCCCATCCCATCCCATCCCATCCCATCCCATCCCATCCCATCCCATCCCATCCCATCCTATCCCATCCCATCCCATCCCATCCCATCCCATCCCATCCCATCCCATCCCATCCCATCCCAGGGATCTGCTCCCATCCCAGGGATCCCATCCCATCCCCGGGATCCCTTCCCAGGGATCCCATCCCATCCCAGGGATCCCATCCCAGGGATTCCATCCCATCCCAGGAATCCCATCCCATCCCAGGGATCCCATCCCATACGAGGGATCTCATTCCAGGGATCCTATCCCATACCATCCCACCCCATCCCATCCAATCCCATCCCATCCCAACCCATCCCATCCCATCCCATCCCAGGGATCCTATCCCATCCCAAGTAACCCATCCCATGGATCCCATCCCAGGCATCCCATCCCATCCCAGGGATCCCATCCCGTTCCAACCCATCCCAACCCGTTCCAGGGATCCCACCCTATCCCAGGGATTCCATCCCAGGGATCCCAGCCCTTCCCATCCCATCCCATCCGATCCCATCCCAGGGATCCCATCCCATCCCATTCCATCCCATCCCCTCCCCTCCCATCCCATCGATCCCATCCCATTCCAACCCATTCTAGCCCATCCCATCCCATTCGATCCCATCCCATCCAATCCCATCCGATCCCATCCCATGTATACCATCCCAGGGATACCATCCCATCCCATCCCATCCCAGGGATTCCATACCATCCTAGGGATTCCATACCATCCCAGGGATCCCATCCCATTCCAGGGTTCCAATCACATTCCAGCTATCCCATCCCAGGGATTCCATCCCATCCCAGGGAGCCCATCCCATCCCATCCCCGGGATCCCTTCCCAGGGATCCCATCCCAGGGATCCCATCCCAGGGATTCCATCCCATCCCAGGAATCCCATCCCATCCCAGGGATCCCATCCCATCCCAGGGATCCCATCCCATACGAGGGATCTCATTCCAGGGATCCCATCCCAGGAATCCCATCCCATCCCAACCCATCCCATCCCATCCCATCCCATCCCAACCCATCCCATCCCATCCCATCCCATCCCATCCCATCCCATCCCATCCCATCCCATCCCATCCCATCCCATCCCATCCTCTCCCATCCCAGGGATCCTATCCCTTCCCAAGTAACCCATCCCATGGATCCCATCCCAGGGATCCCATCCCATCCCAGGGATCCCATCCCATTCCAACCCATCCCAACCCGTTCCAGGGATCCCATCCTATCCCAGGGATTCCATCCCAGGGATCCCAGCATATCCCATCCCATCCCATCCGATCCCATCCCAGGGATCCCATCCCATCCGATCCCATCCCAGCGCAGGGATCCCATCCCATCCCATCCCATCCCATCCCATCCCATCCCATCCAATCCCATCCCATCCCATCCCTGGGATCCCATTCCAGGGATCCCATTCCAGGGATCCCATCCCATCCCAGGGATCCCATCCCATCCCAACCCATCCCATCCCAGGGATTCCATCCCATCCCAGGGATCCCATCCCATACGAGGGATAACATTCGAGGGATCCCATCCCTGGGATCCCATCTCATCCCATCCCAGGGATCAAGTCCCATCCCATCACATCCCAGGGTTCCCAACCGATCCCAACCCATGCCATCCCATCCAATCCCATCCCATCCCATCCTATCCCATCCCATCCCATCCCATCCCATCCCATCCCATCCCATCCCATCCCAGGGATCTGCTCCCATCCCAGGGATCCCATCCCATCCCCGGGATCCCTTCCCAGGGATCCCATCCCATCCCAGGGATCCCATCCCAGGGATTCCATCCCATCCCAGGAATCCCATCCCATCCCAGGGATCCCATCCCATACGAGGGATCTCATTCCAGGGATCCTATCCCATACCATCCCACCCCATCCCATCCAATCCCATCCCATCCCAACCCATCCCATCCCATCCCATCCCAGGGATCCTATCCCATCCCAAGTAACCCATCCCATGGATCCCATCCCAGGCATCCCATCCCATCCCAGGGATCCCATCCCGTTCCAACCCATCCCAACCCGTTCCAGGGATCCCACCCTATCCCAGGGATTCCATCCCAGGGATCCCAGCCCTTCCCATCCCATCCCATCCGATCCCATCCCAGGGATCCCATCCCATCCCATTCCATCCCATCCCCTCCCCTCCCATCCCATCGATCCCATCCCATTCCAACCCATTCTAGCCCATCCCATCCCATTCGATCCCATCCCATCCAATCCCATCCGATCCCATCCCATGTATACCATCCCAGGGATACCATCCCATCCCATCCCATCCCAGGGATTCCATACCATCCTAGGGATTCCATACCATCCCAGGGATCCCATCCCATTCCAGGGTTCCAATCACATTCCAGCTATCCCATCCCAGGGATTCCATCCCATCCCAGGGAGCCCATCCCATCCCATCCCCGGGATCCCTTCCCAGGGATCCCATCCCAGGGATCCCATCCCAGGGATTCCATCCCATCCCAGGAATCCCATCCCATCCCAGGGATCCCATCCCATCCCAGGGATCCCATCCCATACGAGGGATCTCATTCCAGGGATCCCATCCCAGGAATCCCATCCCATCCCAACCCATCCCATCCCATCCCATCCCATCCCAACCCATCCCATCCCATCCCATCCCATCCCATCCCATCCCATCCCATCCCATCCCATCCCATCCCATCCTCTCCCATCCCAGGGATCCTATCCCTTCCCAAGTAACCCATCCCATGGATCCCATCCCAGGGATCCCATCCCATCCCAGGGATCCCATCCCATTCCAACCCATCCCAACCCGTTCCAGGGATCCCATCCTATCCCAGGGATTCCATCCCAGGGATCCCAGCATATCCCATCCCATCCCATCCGATCCCATCCCAGGGATCCCATCCCATCCGATCCCATCCCAGCGCAGGGATCCCATCCCATCCCATCCCATCCCATCCCATCCCATCCCATCCAATCCCATCCCATCCCATCCCTGGGATCCCATTCCAGGGATCCCATTCCAGGGATCCCATCCCATCCCAGGGATCCCATCCCATCCCAACCCATCCCATCCCAGGGATTCCATCCCATCCCAGGGATCCCATCCCATACGAGGGATAACATTCGAGGGATCCCATCCCTGGGATCCCATCTCATCCCATCCCAGGGATCAAGTCCCATCCCATCACATCCCAGGGTTCCCAACCGATCCCAACCCATGCCATCCCATCCAATCCCATCCCATCCCTTTCCATTCCATCCCATCCCATCCCACCCCATCCCATCCCATCCCAGGGATCCCATCCCAGGGTTCCCATCTCATCCCAGGGATCCAATCCCAGCGATCCTATCCCATCCCATCCCATCCCATCCCTTCCCACTGTAGCCCATCCCATCCCTTCCCACCCCATCCCATCCCGTCCCATCGCATCCCATCCCAGGGATCCCATACCAGGGATGCCATCCCATCCCATCCCAGGGATGCCATCCCATCCCATCCCATCCCATGAAATCCCATCCCATCCCATTCCATCCCAGGGACGTACTCCTAACCCAGGAATACCCTGCCATCCCAGGGATCCCATCCCATCCCATCCCCGGGATCCCATCCCAGGAATCCCATCCCATCCCAGGGATCCCATCCCAGGGATTCCATCCCATTCCAGGGATCCCATCCCATACGAGGGATCACATTTCAGGGATCCCATCCCAGGGATCCCATCCCATCCCAGGGATCCCATGCCATCCCATCCCAGGGATCCCATCCCATCCCATCCCATCCCCGGGACCCCATCCCAGGGATTCCATCCCAACCCATCCCAGGAATCCCATCCCATCCCATTCCAGGGATCCCGTCCCATGCCAGTGAACACATCCCATCCCAGGGATCCCATCCCATCCCAGGGATCCCATCCCAGGGATCCCATCCCATCCTAGGGATCCCATCCGTTCCCATCCCAGGGATCCCATCCCATCCCCACCAATCCCACCCCATCCCATCCCATTCCATCCCATCCCATCCCATCCCATCCCATCCCATGCCATCCCAGGGATCCCATCCCATCCCATCCCATCCCATCCCATCCCATTCCATCCCCGGGATCCCATCCCAGGGATTCCATCCCATCCCAGGGATCCCATCCCATACGAGGGATCACATTCCAGGGATCCCATCGCTAGGATCCCATCTCATCCCATCCCAGGGATCCAATCCCATCCCATCTCATCCCAGGGATCCCATAAGATTCCATCCAACGGTTCCCAACCCATCCCAACCCATCCCATCCCATGGATCCCATCCAAGGGATCCCATCCCAGGGATCCCATCCCATCCCATCCTATCCCATCCCTTCCCATCCCATCCCATCCCAGGGATCCCATCCCATCCCAGGGAAAACATCCCACCCCATCCCATCCCATCCCAGGGATCCCATCCCATTCCATCCCATCCCATCCCATCCCATCCCAGGGATAACATCCCAGGGATCACATCCCATCCCAGGGATCCCATGTCAGAGATCCCATCCCATCTCAAGGATGCCATCCCAGGGATTCGATCCCATCGCAGCAATCCCATACTATCCCAGGGATCCCATTCCAGGGATCCCATCCCATCCCATCCCAGGAATCCCATCCCATCCCATTCCAGGGATCCCATCCCATCCCAGGGATCCCATCCCATTGATGCCATCCCATCCCAGGGATCCCATCCGTTCCCATCCCAGGGATCCCATCCCATCCCAACCAATCCCACCCCATCCCATCCCATTCCATCCCATCCCATCCCATCCGATCCCATCCCATGCCATCCCAGGGATCCCATCCCATCCCAGGGATCCCATCCCATCCCTTCCCATCCCATCCCATCCCTTCCAATCCCATCCCATCCCATCCCATCCCATCCCATCCCATCCCATCCCATTCCATCCCCGGGATCCCATCCCAGGGATTCCATCCCATCCCAGGGATCCCATCCCATACGAGGGATAACATTCGAGGGATCCCATCCCTGGGATCCCATCTCATCCCATCCCAGGGATCAAGTCCCATCCCATCACATCCCAGGGTTCCCAACCGATCCCAACCCATGCCATCCCATCCAATCCCATCCCATCCCTTTCCATTCCATCCCATCCCATCCCACCCCATCCCATCCCATCCCAGGGATCCCATCCCAGGGTTCCCATCTCATCCCAGGGATCCAATCCCCGCGATCCTATCCCATCCCATCCCATCCCATCCCTTCCCACTGTAGCCCATCCCATCCCTTCCCACCCCATCCCATCCCGTCCCATCGCATCCCATCCCAGGGATCCCATACCAGGGATGCCATCCCATCCCATCCCAGGGATGCCATCCCATCCCATCCCATCCCATGAAATCCCATCCCATCCCATTCCATCCCAGGGACGTACTCCTAACCGAGGAATACCCTGCCATCCCAGGGATCCCATCCCATCCCATCCCCGGGATCCCATCCCAGGAATCCCATCCCATCCCAGGGATCCCATCCCAGGGATTCCATCCCATTCCAGGGATCCCATCCCATACGAGGGATCACATTTCAGGTATCCCATCCCAGGGATCCCATCCCATCCCAGGGATCCCATGCCATCCCATCCCAGGGATCCCATCCCATCCCATCCCATCCCCGGGACCCCAGCCCAGGGATTCCATCCCAACCCATCCCATCCCCTGGATACCATGCGATCCCAGAGATCCCATCGCAGGGATCCCATCCCATCGCAGGAATGCCATCCCATCCCATCCCATCCCATCCCATCCTACCCCATCCCATCCCATCCCATCCCATCCCATCCCATCCCATCCTAGGGATCCCATACCAGGTATCCCATCCCATCCCATGGATCCCATTCCATACCAGCCCAGGGATCCCATTCCATCCCATCCCATCCCATCCCATCGATCCCATCCCATCCCAACCGATTGTAGCCAATCCCATACCATCCCACCCCATCCCATCCAATCCCATCCCATCCCATCCCATCCCATCCCAGTGACACCATCCCAGGGATACCATCCCAACCAATCCCAACCCAGGGATCCCATCCCATCCCATCCCATCTCATCCCATCCCATCCCAGGGATCCCGTCCCATCCAAACCCATCCCATCCCATCCCACCCCATCCCATCCCATCCCATCCCATCCCATCCCATCCCATCCCATCCCATCCCATCCCATCTCATCCCATCCCATCCCATCACATCCCATCCCACGGATCCCATCCCATACAATCCCATCCCAGGGATCCCATACCAGGTATCCCATCCCATCCCAGGGATCCCATTCCGTACCATCCCAGGGATCCCATTCCATCCCATTCCATCCCATCCCATTCCAGGGATCCCATCCGATCCCATCCCATCCCATCCCACCCATTCCCATCCCAGGAATCCCATCCCATCACATCCCACGGATCCCATAACATCCCAGGGATCCCATCCCATCCCATCCAATCCCATCCGATGCCATCCCAGGTATCCCATCCCAGGGATCCCATCCCATCCCATCCCATCCCATCCCACACATTCCCATCCCAGGAATCCCATCCCATCACATCCCACGGATCCCATAACATCCCAGGGATCCCATCCCATCCCATCCCAGGGATCCCATCCCAGGGATCCCTTCCCATCTCACGAATGCCATCCCAGGGATTCGATTCCAATGCAGGACTCCCATACTATCCCAGGGATCCCATTCCAGGGATCCCATCCCATCCCATCCCAGGAATCCCATCCCATCCCATCCCATCCCATCCCATCCCATTCCAGGGATCCCATCCCATCCCAGTGAACACATCCCATCTCAGGGATCCCATCCCATTCCAACCAATCCCATCCCACCCCATCCCATCCCTTCCCATCCCATGCCATCCCAGGGATCCCATCCCATCCCAGGGATCTTATTTCATCCCAGGGATCCCATCCCATCCCTTTCCATCCCATCCCATCCCTTCCCATCCCATCCCATCCCATCCCATCGCATCCCATCCCATCCCATCCCATCCCATCCCATCCCATTCCAGGGATCCCATCACAGGGATCCCATCCCTGGGATCCCATCTCATCCCATCCCAGGGATCCAATCCCATCCCATCTCATCCCAGGGATCCCATAACATCCCATCCCAGGGTTCCCAACCCATCCCAACCCATGCCATCCCATCCAATCCCATCCCATCCCAGGGATCGCATCCCATCTCAGGGATCCCATTCCATCCCATCCAAGGATACCATCCCATCCCATCCCATCCCATTGTAGCCCATCCCATCCCTTCCCACCCCATCCCATCCCGTCCCATCACATCCCATCCCAGATATCCCATCCGAGGGATCCCATCCCATCCCATCCCAGGGATCCCATCCGATCCCATCCCATCCAATCCCATCCCATCCCATCCCATCCCATCCCATCCCATCTCATCCCGCGGATCCCATGCCATGGCATCCCATCCCATCCCATCCCATCCCAGGGATCCCGTCCCATCCAAACCCATCCCAACCAATCCCATCCCACCCCATCCCATCCCATCCCATCCCATCCCATCCCATGCCATCCCAGGGATCCCATCCCATCCAAGGGATCCCATCCCATCCCTTTCTATCCCATCCCATCCCTTCCCATCCCATCCCATCCCATCCCATCCCATCCCATCCCATTGTAGCCCATCCCATCCCTTCCCACCCCATCCCATCCCATCCCGTCCCATCACATCCCATCCCAGATATCCCAACCCAGGCATCCCATCCCATCCCAGGGAGCCCATCCCATCCCATCCCATCCCAGGTATCCCTCCCATCCCATCCCATCCCATCCCATCCCATCCCATCCCATCCCAGGGATCCCATCCCAGGGATCCCATCCCATCCCCGGGTCCCCATCCCAGGGATTCCATCCCATCCCAACCCATCCCATCCCATCGATCCCATGCCATCCCCGGGTCCCCATCCCCGGGATTCCATCCCATCCCAACTCATCCGATCCCATCGATCCCATCCGATCCCAGAGATCCCATCCCAGGGATCCCATCCCATCGCACGGATCCCATCCCATCCCATCCCGTCCCATCCCATCCTACCCCATCCCATCCCATCCCATCCCATCCCATCCCATTCCATCCCATCCCAGGGATCCCATACCAGGTATCCCATCCCATCCCAGGGATCACATTCCGTACCATCCCAGGGATCCCATTCCATCCCAACCCATTCCATCCCATCCCATCCCATCCGATCCCATCCCAGGGATCCTATCCCATCCCAGGGATCCTATCCAATCCCAGGGATCCCATCCAATCCCTTCCCATCCCATCCAATCCCAGGGATCCCATCCCGTCCCAGGGATAACATCCCAGGGATCCCATCCCATCCCAGGGATAACATCCCAGGGATCCCATCCCATCCCTGGGATCCCATCCCATCCCGTCTCA
This sequence comes from Sturnus vulgaris, assembly GCF_052056855.1. Taxonomy (NCBI): domain Eukaryota; kingdom Metazoa; phylum Chordata; class Aves; order Passeriformes; family Sturnidae; genus Sturnus; species Sturnus vulgaris. The sequence goes on along the minus strand of NC_142282.1, from coordinate 6,122,653 downwards.
TCCCAGGGATCACATCCCATCCCAGGGATCCCATGTCAGATATCCCATCCCATCTCAAGGATGCCATCCCGGGGATTCGATCCCATCGCAGCAATCCCATACTATCCCAGGGATCCCATTCCAGGGATCCCATCCCATCCCATCCCAGGAATCCCATCCCATCCCATTCCAGGGATCCCGTCCCATGCCAGTGAACACATCCCATCCCAGGGATCCCATCCCATCCCAGGGATCCCATCCCAGGGATCCCATCCCATCCTAGGGATCCCATCCGTTCCCATCCCAGGGATCCCATCCCATCCCCACCAATCCCACCCCATCCCATCCCATTCCATCCCATCCCATCCCATCCCATCCCATCCCATCCCATCCCATGCCATCCCAGGGATCCCATCCCATCCCTTCCCATCCCATCCCATCCCTTCCAATCCCATCCCATCCCATCCCATCCCATCCCATCCCATCCCATCCCATCCCATTCCATCCCCGGGATCCCATCCCAGGGATTCCATCCCATCCCAGGGATCCCATCCCATACGAGGGATCACATTCCAGGGATCCCATCGCTAGGATCCCATCTCATCCCATCCCAGGGATCCAATCCCATCCCATCTCATCCCAGGGATCCCATAAGATTCCATCCAACGGTTCCCAACCCATCCCAACCCATCCCATCCCATGGATCCCATCCAAGGGATCCCATCCCAGGGATCCCATCCCATCCCAGGGATGCCATCCCATCCCATCCCATCCCAACCCAGGGATCCCATCCCGTTCCATCCCATCCCAGGGATCCCATCCCATCCCATCCAATCCCATCGCATCCCATCCCATCCCATCCTATCCCATCCCTTCCCATCCCATCCCATCCCATCCCAGGGATCCCATCCCATCCCAGGGATAACATCCCACCCCATCCCATCCCATCCCAGGGATCCCATCCCATTCCATCCCATCCCATCCCATCCCATCCCATCCCAGGGATAACATCCCAGGGATCCCATCCCATCCCTGGGATCCCATCCCATTCCATCCCATCCCATCTCATCCCAGGGATCACATCCCATCCCAGGGATCCCATGTCAGAGATCCCATCCCATCTCAAGGATGCCATCCCAGGGATTCGATCCCATCGCAGCAATCCCATACTATCCCAGGGATCCCATTCCAGGGATCCCATCCCATCCCATCCCAGGAATCCCATCCCATCCCATTCCAGGGATCCCATCCCATCCCAGGGATCCCATCCCATTGATGCCATCCCATCCCAGGGATCCCATCCGTTCCCATCCCAGGGATCCCATCCCATCCCAACCAATCCCACCCCATCCCATCCCATTCCATCCCATCCCATCCCATCCGATCCCATCCCATGCCATCCCAGGGATCCCATCCCATCCCAGGGATCCCATCCCATCCCTTCCCATCCCATCCCATCCCTTCCAATCCCATCCCATCCCATCCCATCCCATCCCATCCCATCCCATCCCATCCCATCCCATCCCATCCCATTCCATCCCCGGGATCCCATCCCAGGGATTCCATCCCATCCCAGGGATCCCATCCCATATGAGGGATCACATTCCAGGGATCCCATCGCTAGGATCCCATCTCATCCCATCCCAGGGATCCAATCCCATCCCATCTCATCCCAGGGATCCCATAAGATCCCATCCAACGGTTCCCAACCCATCCCAACCCATCCCATCCCATGGATCCCATCTGAGGGATCCAATCCCAGGGATCCCATCCCATCCCAGGGATGCCATCCCATCCCATCCCATCCCATCCCATCCCATCCCATCCCATCCCATTCCAGGGATCCCATCCCATCCCAGTGAACACATCCCATCCCAGGGATCCCATCCCATCCCAGGGATCCCATCCCATCCCATCCAATCCCATCCTAAGCCATCCCAGGGATCCCATCCCAAGGATCCCATCCCATCCCATCCCATCCCATCCCATCCCATCCCATCCCATCCCAGGGATCCCATCCGATCCCATCCCAGGGATCCCATCCAATCCCATCGCATCCCATCCCATCCCAGGGATCCCATCCCATCCCATCCAATCCCATCCGATCCCATCCCTTCCCACCCATTCCCATCCCAGGTATCCCATCCCAGGGATCCCATCCCATCCCATCCCATCCCATCCCATCCCACCCATTCCCATCCCAGGAATCCCATCCCATCACATCCCACGGATCCCATAACATCCCAGGGATCCCATCCCATCCCATCCCAGGGATCCCATCCCAGGGATCCCATCTCATCCCAGGGATCCAATCCCAGAAATCCTATCCCAAACCATCCCATCCCATGGATCCCATCCCATCCCAGGGATCCCATCCCATCCCATCCCATATCATCCCAGGGATCGCATCCCATCCCAACCAATCCCATCCCACCCCATCCCATCCCATTCCATCCCATCCCATCCCATCCGATCCCATCCCATGCCATCCCAGGGATCCCATCCCATCCCGGGGTTCCCGTCCCCTCCCTTCCCATCCCATGCCATCCCTTCCCATCCCATCCCATCCCAGGGATCCCATCCCATCCCATTCCATCCCCGGGATCCCATCCCAGGGATTCCATCCCATCCCAGGGATCCCATCCCATTCCAGGGATCCCATCCCATTCCATCCCATCCCATCCCAGGGATCGCATCCCATCTCAGGGATCCCATTCCATCCCATCCAAGGATACCATCCCATCCCATCCCATCCCATTGTAGCCCATCCCATCCCTTCCCACCCCATCCCATCCCGTCCCATCACATCCCATCCCAGATATCCCATCCGAGGGATCCCATCCCATCCCATCCCAGGGATCCCATCCGATCCCATCCCATCCCATCCCATCCCATCTCATCCCGCGGATCCCATGCCATGGCATCCCATCCCATCCCATCCCATCCCAGGGATCCCGTCCCATCCAAACCCATCCCAACCAATCCCATCCCACCCCATCCCATCCCATCCCATCCCATCCCATCCCATCCCATGCCATCCCAGGGATCCCATCCCATCCAAGGGATCCCATCCCATCCCTTTCTATCCCATCCCATCCCTTCCCATCCCATCCCATCCCATCCCATCCCATTGTAGCCCATCCCATCCCTTCCCACCCCATCCCATCCCATCCCGTCCCATCACATCCCATCCCAGATATCCCAACCCAGGGATCCCATCCCATCGCAGGGAGCCCATCCCATCCCATCCCATCCCAGGTATCCCTCCCATCCCATCCCATCCAATCCCATCCCATCCCATCCCATCCCATCCCATCCCAGGGATCCCATCCCAGGGATCCCATCCCATCCCCGGGTCCCCATCCCAGGGATTCCATCCCATCCCAACCCATCCCATCCCATCGATCCCATGCCATCCCCGGGTCCCCATCCCCGGGATTCCATCCCATCCCAACTCATCCGATCCCATCGATCCCATCCGATCCCAGAGATCCCATCCCAGGGATCCCATCCCATCGCACGGATCCCATCCCATCCCATCCCGTCCCATCCCATCCTACCCCATCCCATCCCATCCCATCCCATCCCATTCCATCCCATCCCAGGGATCCCATACCAGGTATCCCATCCCATCCCAGGGATCACATTCCGTACCATCCCAGGGATCCCATTCCATCCCAACCCATTCCATCCCATCCCATCCCATCCGATCCCATCCCAGGGATCCTATCCCATCCCAGGGATCCTATCCAATCCCAGGGATCCCATCCAATCCCTTCCCATCCCATCCAATCCCAGGGATCCCATCCCGTCCCAGGGATAACATCCCAGGGATCCCATCCCATCCCAGGGATAACATCCCAGGGATCCCATCCCATCCCTGGGATCCCATCCCATCCCGTCTCATCCCAGGGATCACATCCCATCCCAGGGATCCCATGTCAGATATCCCATCCCATCTCAAGGATGCCATCCCGGGGATTCGATCCCATCGCAGCAATCCCATACTATCCCAGGGATCCCATTCCAGGGATCCCATCCCATCCCATCCCAGGAATCCCATCCCATTCCAGGGATCCCGTCCCATGCCAGTGAACACATCCCATCCCAGGGATCCCATCCCATCCCAGGGATCCCATCCCAGGGATCCCATCCCATCCTAGGGATCCCATCCGTTCCCATCCCAGGGATCCCATCCCATCCCCACCAATCCCACCCCATCCCATCCCATTCCATCCCATCCCATCCCATCCCATCCCATCCCATGCCATCCCAGGGATCCCATCCCATCCCTTCCCATCCCATCCCATCCCTTCCAATCCCATCCCATCCCATCCCATCCCATCCCATTCCATCCCCGGGATCCCATCCCAGGGATTCCATCCCATCCCAGGGATCCCATCCCATACGAGGGATCACATTCCAGGGATCCCATCGCTAGGATCCCATCTCATCCCATCCCAGGGATCCAATCCCATCCCATCTCATCCCAGGGATCCCATAAGATTCCATCCAACGGTTCCCAACCCATCCCAACCCATCCCATCCCATGGATCCCATCCAAGGGATCCCATCCCAGGGATCCCATCCCATCCCAGGGATGCCATCCCATCCCATCCCATCCCATCCCAGGGATCCCATCCCGTTCCATCCCATCCCAGGGATCCCATCCCATCCCATCCAATCCCATCGCATCCCATCCCATCCCATCCTATCCCATCCCTTCCCATCCCATCCCATCCCATCCCAGGGATCCCATCCCATCCCAGGGATAACATCCCACCCCATCCCATCCCATCCCAGGGATCCCATCCCATTCCATCCCATCCCATCCCATCCCATCCCAGGGATAACATCCCAGGGATCCCATCCCATCCCTGGGATCCCATCCCATTCCATCCCATCCCATCTCATCCCAGGGATCACATCCCATCCCAGGGATCCCATGTCAGAGATCCCATCCCATCTCAAGGATGCCATCCCAGGGATTCGATCCCATCGCAGCAATCCCATACTATCCCAGGGATCCCATTCCAGGGATCCCATCCCATCCCATCCCAGGAATCCCATCCCATCCCATTCCAGGGATCCCATCCCATCCCAGGGATCCCATCCCATTGATGCCATCCCATCCCAGGGATCCCATCCGTTCCCATCCCAGGGATCCCATCCCATCCCAACCAATCCCACCCCATCCCATCCCATTCCATCCCATCCCATCCCATCCGATCCCATCCCATGCCATCCCAGGGATCCCATCCCATCCCAGGGATCCCATCCCATCCCTTCCCATCCCATCCCTTCCAATCCCATCCCATCCCATCCCATCCCATCCCATCCCATCCCATCCCATCCCATTCCATCCCCGGGATCCCATCCCAGGGATTCCATCCCATCCCAGGGATCCCATCCCATATGAGGGATCACATTCCAGGGATCCCATCGCTAGGATCCCATCTCATCCCATCCCAGGGATCCAATCCCATCCCATCTCATCCCAGGGATCCCATAAGATCCCATCCAACGGTTCCCAACCCATCCCAACCCATCCCATCTCATGGATCCCATCCGAGGGATCCAATCCCAGGGATCCCATCCCATCCCAGGGATGCCATCCCATCCCATCCCATCCCATCCCATTCCAGGGATCCCATCCCATCCCAGTGAACACATCCCATCCCAGGGATCCCATCCCATCCCAGGGATCCCATCCCATCCCATCCAATCCCATCCTAAGCCATCCCAGGGATCCCATCCCAAGGATCCCATCCCATCCCATCCCATCCCATCCCATCCCATCCCAGGGATCCCATCCGATCCCATCCCAGGGATCCCATCCAATCCCATCGCATCCCATCCCATCCCTGGGATCCCATCCCATCCCATCCAATCCCATCCGATCCCATCCCATCCCACCCATTCCCATCCCAGGTATCCCATCCCAGGGATCCCATCCCATCCCATCCCATCCCATCCCATCCCACCCATTCCCATCCCAGGAATCCCATCCCATCACATCCCACGGATCCCATAACATCCCAGGGATCCCATCCCATCCCATCCCAGGGATCCCATCCCAGGGATCCCATCTCATCCCAGGGATCCAATCCCAGAAATCCTATCCCAAACCATCCCATCCCATGGATCCCATCCCATCCCAGGGATCCCATCCCATCCCATCCCATATCATCCCAGGGATCGCATCCCATCCCAACCAATCCCATCCCACCCCATCCCATCCCATTCCATCCCATCCCATCCCATCCGATCCCATCCCATGCCATCCCAGGGATCCCATCCCATCCCGGGGTTCCCGTCCCCTCCCTTCCCATCCCATGCCATCCCTTCCCATCCCATCCCATCCCATCCCATCCCAGGGATCCCATCCCATCCCATTCCATCCCCGGGATCCCATCCCAGGGATTCCATCCCATCCCAGGGATCCCATCCCATTCCAGGGATCCCATCCCATTCCATCCCATCCCATCTCATCCCAGGGATCACATCCCATCCCAGGGATCCCATGTCAGAGATCCCATCCCATCTCACGGATGCCATCCCAGGGATTCGATTCCAATGCAGGAATCCCATACTATCCCAGGGATCCCATTCCAGGGATCCCATCCCATCCCATCCAATCCCATCCCATCCCATCCCATCCCATCCCATCCCATTCCATCCCCGGGATCCCATCCCAGGGATTCCATCCCATCCCAGGGATCCCATCCCATACGAGGGATCACATTCCAGGGATCCCATCGCTAGGATCCCATCTCATCCCATCCCAGGGATCCAATCCCATCCCATCTCATCCCAGGGATCCCATAAGATTCCATCCAACGGTTCCCAACCCATCCCAACCCATCCCATCCCATGGATCCCATCCAAGGGATCCCATCCCAGGGATCCCATCCCATCCCAGGGATGCCATCCCATCCCATCCCATCCCATCCCAGGGATCCCATCCCGTTCCATCCCATCCCAGGGATCCCATCCCATCCCATCCAATCCCATCGCATCCCATCCCATCCCATCCTATCCCATCCCTTCCCATCCCATCCCATCCCATCCCAGGGATCCCATCCCATCCCAGGGATAACATCCCACCCCATCCCATCCCATCCCAGGGATCCCATCCCATTCCATCCCATCCCATCCCATCCCATCCCAGGGATAACATCCCAGGGATCCCATCCCATCCCTGGGATCCCATCCCATTCCATCCCATCCCATCTCATCCCAGGGATCACATCCCATCCCAGGGATCCCATGTCAGAGATCCCATCCCATCTCAAGGATGCCATCCCAGGGATTCGATCCCATCGCAGCAATCCCATACTATCCCAGGGATCCCATTCCAGGGATCCCATCCCATCCCATCCCAGGAATCCCATCCCATCCCATTCCAGGGATCCCATCCCATCCCAGGGATCCCATCCCATTGATGCCATCCCATCCCAGGGATCCCATCCGTTCCCATCCCAGGGATCCCATCCCATCCCAACCAATCCCACCCCATCCCATCCCATTCCATCCCATCCCATCCCATCCGATCCCATCCCATGCCATCCCAGGGATCCCATCCCATCCCAGGGATCCCATCCCATCCCTTCCCATCCCATCCCTTCCAATCCCATCCCATCCCATCCCATCCCATCCCATCCCATCCCATCCCATCCCATCCCATCCCATTCCATCCCCGGGATCCCATCCCAGGGATTCCATCCCATCCCAGGGATCCCATCCCATATGAGGGATCACATTCCAGGGATCCCATCGCTAGGATCCCATCTCATCCCATCCCAGGGATCCAATCCCATCCCATCTCATCCCAGGGATCCCATAAGATCCCATCCAACGGTTCCCAACCCATCCCAACCCATCCCATCTCATGGATCCCATCCGAGGGATCCAATCCCAGGGATCCCATCCCATCCCAGGGATGCCATCCCATCCCATCCCATCCCATCCCATCCCATTCCAGGGATCCCATCCCATCCCAGTGAACACATCCCATCCCAGGGATCCCATCCCATCCCAGGGATCCCATCCCATCCCATCCAATCCCATCCTAAGCCATCCCAGGGATCCCATCCCAAGGATCCCATCCCATCCCATCCCATCCCATCCCATCCCATCCCATCCCAGGGATCCCATCCGATCCCATCCCAGGGATCCCATCCAATCCCATCGCATCCCATCCCATCCCTGGGATCCCATCCCATCCCATCCAATCCCATCCGATCCCATCCCATCCCACCCATTCCCATCCCAGGTATCCCATCCCAGGGATCCCATCCCATCCCATCCCATCCCATCCCATCCCATCCCATCCCACCCATTCCCATCCCAGGAATCCCATCCCATCACATCCCACGGATCCCATAACATCCCAGGGATCCCATCCCATCCCATCCCAGGGATCCCATCCCAGGGATCCCATCTCATCCCAGGGATCCAATCCCAGAAATCCTATCCCAAACCATCCCATCCCATGGATCCCATCCCATCCCAGGGATCCCATCCCATCCCATCCCATATCATCCCAGGGATCGCATCCCATCCCAACCAATCCCATCCCACCCCATCCCATCCCATTCCATCCCATCCCATCCCATCCGATCCCATCCCATGCCATCCCAGGGATCCCATCCCATCCCGGGGTTCCCGTCCCCTCCCTTCCCATCCCATGCCATCCCTTCCCATCCCATCCCATCCCATCCCATCCCAGGGATCCCATCCCATCCCATTCCATCCCCGGGATCCCATCCCAGGGATTCCATCCCATCCCAGGGATCCCATCCCATTCCAGGGATCCCATCCCATTCCATCCCATCCCATCTCATCCCAGGGATCACATCCCATCCCAGGGATCCCATGTCAGAGATCCCATCCCATCTCACGGATGCCATCCCAGGGATTCGATTCCAATGCAGGAATCCCATACTATCCCAGGGATCCCATTCCAGGGATCCCATCCCATCCCATCCCATCCCAGGAATACCATCCCATCCCATCCCATCCCATCCCATCCCATCCCATTCCAGGGATCCCATCCCATCCCAGTGAACACATCCCATCTCAGGGATCCCATGCCATCCCAGGGATCCCATCCCATCCCATCCCAGGGAGCCCATCCGATCCCATCCCAGGGATCCCATCCCATTCCCACCAATCCCATCCCACCCCATCCCATCCCATCCCTTCCCATCCCATGCCATCCCAGGGATCCCATCCCATCCCAGGGATCTTATTTCATCCCAGGGATCCCATCCCATCCCTTTCCATCCCATCCCATCCCATCCCATCCCATCCCATCCCATCCCATGCCATCCCAGGGATCCCATCCCATCCAAGGGATCCCATCCCATCCCTTTCTATCCCATCCCATCCCTTCCCATCCCATCCCATCCCATCCCATCCCATTGTAGCCCATCCCATCCCTTCCCACCCCATCCCATCCCATCCCGTCCCATCACATCCCATCCCAGATATCCCATCCCAGGGATCCCATCCCATCCCAGGGAGCCCATCCCATCCCATCCCATCCCATCTCATCCCAGGGATCACATCCCATCCCAGGGATCCCATGTCAGAGATCCCATCCCATCTCACGGATGCCATCCCAGGGATTCGATTCCAATGCAGGAATCCCATACTATCCCAGGGATCCCATTCCAGGGATCCCATCCCATCCCATCCCATCCCAGGAATACCATCCCATCCCATCCCATCCCATCCCATCCCATCCCATTCCAGGGATCCCATCCCATCCCAGTGAACACATCCCATCTCAGGGATCCCATGCCATCCCAGGGATCCCATCCCATTCCAGGGATCCCATCCCATTCCATCCCATCCCATCTCATCCCAGGGATCACATCCCATCCCAGGGATCCCATGTCAGAGATCCCATCCCATCTCACGGATGCCATCCCAGGGATTCGATTCCAATGCAGGAATCCCATACTATCCCAGGGATCCCATTCCAGGGATCCCATCCCATCCCATCCCATCCCAGGAATACCATCCCATCCCATCCCATCCCATCCCATCCCATCCCATTCCAGGGATCCCATCCCATCCCAGTGAACACATCCCATCTCAGGGATCCCATGCCATCCCAGGGATCCCATCCCATCCCATCCCAGGGAGCCCATCCGATCCCATCCCAGGGATCCCATCCCATTCCCACCAATCCCATCCCACCCCATCCCATCCCATCCCTTCCCATCCCATGCCATCCCAGGGATCCCATCCCATCCCAGGGATCTTATTTCATCCCAGGGATCCCATCCCATCCCTTTCCATCCCATCCCATCCCATCCCATCCCATCCCATCCCATCCCATGCCATCCCAGGGATCCCATCCCATCCAAGGGATCCCATCCCATCCCTTTCTATCCCATCCCATCCCTTCCCATCCCATCCCATCCCATCCCATCCCATTGTAGCCCATCCCATCCCTTCCCACCCCATCCCATCCCATCCCGTCCCATCACATCCCATCCCAGATATCCCATCCCAGGGATCCCATCCCATCCCAGGGAGCCCATCCCATCCCATCCCATCCCAGGTATCCCTCCCATCCCATCCCATCCAATCCCATCCCATCCCATCCCATCCCATCCCAGGGATCCCATCCCAGGGATCCCATCCCATCCCCGGGTCCCCATCCCAGGGATTCCATCCCATCCCAACCCATCCCATCCCATCGATCCCATGCCATCCCCGGGTCCCCATCCCCGGGATTCCATCCCATCCCAACTCATCCGATCCCATCGATCCCATCCGATCCCAGAGATCCCATCCCAGGGATCCCATCCCATCGCACGGATCCCATCCCATCCCATCCCGTCCCATCCCATCCTACCCCATCCCATCCCATCCCATCCCATCCCATTCCATCCCATCCCAGGGATCCCATACCAGGTATCCCATCCCATCCCAGGGATCACATTCCGTACCATCCTAGGGATCCCATTCCATCCCAACCCATTCCATCCCATCCCATCCCATCCGATCCCATCCCAGGGATCCTATCCCATCCCAGGGATCCTATCCAATCCCAGGGATCCCATCCAATCCCTTCCCATCCCATCCAATCCCAGGGATCCCATCCCGTCCCAGGGATAACATCCCAGGGATCCCATCCCATCCCAGGGATAACATCCCAGGGATCCCATCCCATCCCTGGGATCCCATCCCATCCCGTCTCATCCCAGGGATCACATCCCATCCCAGGGATCCCATGTCAGATATCCCATCCCATCTCAAGGATGCCATCCCGGGGATTCGATCCCATCGCAGCAATCCCATACTATCCCAGGGATCCCATTCCAGGGATCCCATCCCATCCCATCCCAGGAATCCCATCCCATCCCATTCCAGGGATCCCGTCCCATGCCAGTGAACACATCCCATCCCAGGGATCCCATCCCATCCCGGGGATCCCATCCCAGGGATCCCATCCCATCCTAGGGATCCCATCCGTTCCCATCCCAGGGATCCCATCCCATCCCCACCAATCCCACCCCATCCCATCCCATTCCATCCCATCCAATCCCATCCGATCCCATCCCATGCCATCCCAGGGATCCCATCCCATCCCTTCCCATCCCATCCCATCCCTTCCAATCCCATCCCATCCCATCCCATCCCATCCCATCCCATCCCATCCCATTCCATCCCCGGGATCCCATCCCAGGGATTCCATCCCATCCCAGGGATCCCATCCCATACGAGGGATCACATTCCAGGGATCCCATCGCTAGGATCCCATCTCATCCCATCCCAGGGATCCAATCCCATCCCATCTCATCCCAGGGATCCCATAAGATTCCATCCAACGGTTCCCAACCCATCCCAACCCATCCCATCCCATGGATCCCATCCAAGGGATCCCATCCCAGGGATCCCATCCCATCCCAGGGATGCCATCCCATCCCATCCCATCCCATCCCATCCCATCCCATCCCAGGGATCCCATCCTGTTCCATCCCATCCCAGGGATCCCATCCCATCCCATCCAATCCCATCGCATCCCATCCCATCCCATCCTATCCCATCCCTTCCCATCCCATCCCATCCCATCCCATCCCAGAGATCCCATCCCATCCCAGGGATAACATCCCACCCCATCCCATCCCAGGGATCCCATCCCATTCCATCCCATCCCATCCCATCCCATCCCATCCCATCCCATCCCAGGGATAACATCCCAGGGATCCCATCCCATCCCTGGGATCCCATCCCATTCCATCCCATCCCATCTCATCCCAGGGATCACATCCCATCCCAGGGATCCCATGTCAGAGATCCCATCCCATCTCAAGGATGCCATCCCAGGGATTCGATCCCATCGCAGCAATCCCATACTATCCCAGGGATCCCATTCCAGGGATCCCATCCCATCCCATCCCAGGAATCCCATCCCATCCCATTCCAGGGATCCCATCCCATCCCAGGGATCCCATCCCATTGATGCCATCCCATCCCAGGGATCCCATCCGTTCCCATCCCAGGGATCCCATCCCATCCCAACCAATCCCACCCCATCCCATCCCATTCCATCCCATCCCATCCCATCCGATCCCATCCCATGCCATCCCAGGGATCCCATCCCATCCCAGGGATCCCATCCCATCCCTTCCCATCCCATCCCTTCCAATCCCATCCCATCCCATCCCATCCCATCCCATCCCATCCCATCCCATCCCATCCCATCCCATCCCATTCCATCCCCGGGATCCCATCCCAGGGATTCCATCCCATCCCAGGGATCCCATCCCATATGAGGGATCACATTCCAGGGATCCCATCGCTAGGATCCCATCTCATCCCATCCCAGGGATCCAATCCCATCCCATCTCATCCCAGGGATCCCATAAGATCCCATCCAACGGTTCCCAACCCATCCCAACCCATCCCATCTCATGGATCCCATCCGAGGGATCCAATCCCAGGGATCCCATCCCATCCCAGGGATGCCATCCCATCCCATCCCATCCCATCCCATCCCATTCCAGGGATCCCATCCCATCCCAGTGAACACATCCCATCCCAGGGATCCCATCCCATCCCAGGGATCCCATCCCATCCCATCCAATCCCATCCTAAGCCATCCCAGGGATCCCATCCCAAGGATCCCATCCCATCCCATCCCATCCCATCCCATCCCATCCCATCCCATCCCAGGGATCCCATCCGATCCCATCCCAGGGATCCCATCCCATCCCATCCCATCCCATCCCATCCCATCCCAGGGATCCCATCCCATCCCATCCCTGGGATCCCATCCCATCCCATCCAATCCCATCCGATCCCATCCCATCCCACCCATTCCCATCCCAGGTATCCCATCCCAGGGATCCCATCCCATCCCATCCCATCCCATCCCATCCCACCCATTCCCATCCCAGGAATCCCATCCCATCACATCCCACGGATCCCATAACATCCCAGGGATCCCATCCCATCCCATCCCAGGGATCCCATCCCAGGGATCCCATCTCATCCCAGGGATCCAATCCCAGAAATCCTATCCCAAACCATCCCATCCCAGGGATCCCATCCCATCCCATCCCATATCATCCCAGGGATCGCATCCCATCCCAACCAATCCCATCCCACCCCATCCCATCCCATTCCATCCCATCCCATCCCATCCGATCCCATCCCATGCCATCCCAGGGATCCCATCCCATCCCTTCCCATCCCATCCCATCCCTTCCAATCCCATCCCATCCCATCCCATCCCATCCCATTCCATCCCCGGGATCCCATCCCAGGGATTCCATCCCATCCCAGGGATCCCATCCCATACGAGGGATCACATTCCAGGGATCCCATCGCTAGGATCCCATCTCATCCCATCCCAGGGATCCAATCCCATCCCATCTCATCCCAGGGATCCCATAAGATTCCATCCAACGGTTCCCAACCCATCCCAACCCATCCCATCCCATGGATCCCATCCAAGGGATCCCATCCCAGGGATCCCATCCCATCCCAGGGATGCCATCCCATCCCATCCCATCCCATCCCATCCCATCCCATCCCAGGGATCCCATCCTGTTCCATCCCATCCCAGGGATCCCATCCCATCCCATCCAATCCCATCGCATCCCATCCCATCCCATCCTATCCCATCCCTTCCCATCCCATCCCATCCCATCCCAGGGATCCCATCCCATCCCAGGGATAACATCCCACCCCATCCCATCCCATCCCAGGGATCCCATCCCATTCCATCCCATCCCATCCCATCCCATCCCAGGGATAACATCCCAGGGATCCCATCCCATCCCTGGGATCCCATCCCATTCCATCCCATCCCATCTCATCCCAGGGATCACATCCCATCCCAGGGATCCCATGTCAGAGATCCCATCCCATCTCAAGGATGCCATCCCAGGGATTCGATCCCATCGCAGCAATCCCATACTATCCCAGGGATCCCATTCCAGGGATCCCATCCCATCCCATCCCAGGAATCCCATCCCATCCCATTCCAGGGATCCCATCCCATCCCAGGGATCCCATCCCATTGATGCCATCCCATCCCAGGGATCCCATCCGTTCCCATCCCAGGGATCGCATCCCATCCCAACCAATCCCATCCCACCCCATCCCATCCCATTCCATCCCATCCCATCCCATCCGATCCCATCCCATGCCATCCCAGGGATCCCATCCCATCCCGGGGTTCCCGTCCCCTCCCTTCCCATCCCATGCCATCCCTTCCCATCCCATCCCATCCCATCCCATCCCAGGGATCCCATCCCATCCCATTCCATCCCCGGGATCCCATCCCAGGGATTCCATCCCATCCCAGGGATCCCATCCCATTCCAGGGATCCCATCCCATTCCATCCCATCCCATCTCATCCCAGGGATCACATCCCATCCCAGGGATCCCATGTCAGAGATCCCATCCCATCTCACGGATGCCATCCCAGGGATTCGATTCCAATGCAGGAATCCCATACTATCCCAGGGATCCCATTCCAGGGATCCCATCCCATCCCATCCCATCCCAGGAATACCATCCCATCCCATCCCATCCCATCCCATCCCATCCCATTCCAGGGATCCCATCCCATCCCAGTGAACACATCCCATCTCAGGGATCCCATGCCATCCCAGGGATCCCATCCCATCCCATCCCAGGGAGCCCATCCGATCCCATCCCAGGGATCCCATCCCATTCCCACCAATCCCATCCCACCCCATCCCATCCCATCCCTTCCCATCCCATGCCATCCCAGGGATCCCATCCCATCCCAGGGATCTTATTTCATCCCAGGGATCCCATCCCATCCCTTTCCATCCCATCCCATCCCATCCCATCCCATCCCATGCCATCCCAGGGATCCCATCCCATCCAAGGGATCCCATCCCATCCCTTTCTATCCCATCCCATCCCTTCCCATCCCATCCCATCCCATCCCATCCCATTGTAGCCCATCCCATCCCTTCCCACCCCATCCCATCCCATCCCGTCCCATCACATCCCATCCCAGATATCCCATCCCAGGGATCCCATCCCATCCCAGGGAGCCCATCCCATCCCATCCCATCCCAGGTATCCCTCCCATCCCATCCCATCCAATCCCATCCCATCCCATCCCATCCCATCCCATCCCATCCCATCCCATCCCAGGGATCCCATCCCAGGGATCCCATCCCATCCCCGGGTCCCCATCCCAGGGATTCCATCCCATCCCAACCCATCCCATCCCATCGATCCCATGCCATCCCCGGGTCCCCATCCCCGGGATTCCATCCCATCCCAACTCATCCGATCCCATCGATCCCATCCGATCCCAGAGATCCCATCCCAGGGATCCCATCCCATCGCACGGATCCCATCCCATCCCATCCCGTCCCATCCCATCCTACCCCATCCCATCCCATCCCATCCCATCCCATCCCATCCCATTCCATCCCATCCCAGGGATCCCATACCAGGTATCCCATCCCATCCCAGGGATCACATTCCGTACCATCCTAGGGATCCCATTCCATCCCAACCCATTCCATCCCATCCCATCCCATCCGATCCCATCCCAGGGATCCTATCCCATCCCAGGGATCCTATCCAATCCCAGGGATCCCATCCAATCCCTTCCCATCCCATCCAATCCCAGGGATCCCATCCCGTCCCAGGGATAACATCCCAGGGATCCCATCCCATCCCAGGGATAACATCCCAGGGATCCCATCCCATCCCTGGGATCCCATCCCATCCCGTCTCATCCCAGGGATCACATCCCATCCCAGGGATCCCATGTCAGATATCCCATCCCATCTCAAGGATGCCATCCCGGGGATTCGATCCCATCGCAGCAATCCCATACTATCCCAGGGATCCCATTCCAGGGATCCCATCCCATCCCATCCCAGGAATCCCATCCCATCCCATTCCAGGGATCCCGTCCCATGCCAGTGAACACATCCCATCCCAGGGATCCCATCCCATCCCAGGGATCCCATCCCAGGGATCCCATCCCATCCTAGGGATCCCATCCGTTCCCATCCCAGGGATCCCATCCCATCCCCACCAATCCCACCCCATCCCATCCCATTCCATCCCATCCCATCCCATCCGATCCCATCCCATGCCATCCCAGGGATCCCATCCCATCCCTTCCCATCCCATCCCATCCCTTCCAATCCCATCCCATCCCATCCCATCCCATCCCATTCCATCCCCGGGATCCCATCCCAGGGATTCCATCCCATCCCAGGGATCCCATCCCATACGAGGGATCACATTCCAGGGATCCCATCGCTAGGATCCCATCTCATCCCATCCCAGGGATCCAATCCCATCCCATCTCATCCCAGGGATCCCATAAGATTCCATCCAACGGTTCCCAACCCATCCCAACCCATCCCATCCCATGGATCCCATCCAAGGGATCCCATCCCAGGGATCCCATCCCATCCCAGGGATGCCATCCCATCCCATCCCATCCCATCCCATCCCATCCCATCCCAGGGATCCCATCCTGTTCCATCCCATCCCAGGGATCCCATCCCATCCCATCCAATCCCATCGCATCTCATCCCATCCCATCCTATCCCATCCCTTCCCATCCCATCCCATCCCATCCCAGGGATCCCATCCCATCCCAGGGATAACATCCCACCCCATCCCATCCCATCCCAGGGATCCCATCCCATTCCATCCCATCCCATCCCATCCCAGGGATAACATCCCAGGGATCCCATCCCATCCCTGGGATCCCATCCCATTCCATCCCATCCCATCTCATCCCAGGGATCACATCCCATCCCAGGGATCCCATGTCAGAGATCCCATCCCATCTCAAGGATGCCATCCCAGGGATTCGATCCCATCGCAGCAATCCCATACTATCCCAGGGATCCCATTCCAGGGATCCCATCCCATCCCATCCCAGGAATCCCATCCCATCCCATTCCAGGGATCCCATCCCATCCCAGGGATCCCATCCCATTGATGCCATCCCATCCCAGGGATCCCATCCGTTCCCATCCCAGGGATCGCATCCCATCCCAACCAATCCCATCCCACCCCATCCCATCCCATTCCATCCCATCCCATCCCATCCGATCCCATCCCATGCCATCCCAGGGATCCCATCCCATCCCGGGGTTCCCGTCCCCTCCCTTCCCATCCCATGCCATCCCTTCCCATCCCATCCCATCCCATCCCATCCCAGGGATCCCATCCCATCCCATTCCATCCCCGGGATCCCATCCCAGGGATTCCATCCCATCCCAGGGATCCCATCCCATTCCAGGGATCCCATCCCATTCCATCCCATCCCATCTCATCCCAGGGATCACATCCCATCCCAGGGATCCCATGTCAGAGATCCCATCCCATCTCACGGATGCCATCCCAGGGATTCGATTCCAATGCAGGAATCCCATACTATCCCAGGGATCCCATTCCAGGGATCCCATCCCATCCCATCCCATCCCAGGAATACCATCCCATCCCATCCCATCCCATCCCATCCCATTCCAGGGATCCCATCCCATCCCAGTGAACACATCCCATCTCAGGGATCCCATGCCATCCCAGGGATCCCATCCCATCCCAGGGAGCCCATCCGATCCCATCCCAGGGATCCCATCCCATTCCCACCAATCCCATCCCACCCCATCCCATCCCATCCCTTCCCATCCCATGCCATCCCAGGGATCCCATCCCATCCCAGGGATCTTATTTCATCCCAGGGATCCCATCCCATCCCTTTCCATCCCATCCCATCCCATCCCATCCCATCCCATCCCATGCCATCCCAGGGATCCCATCCCATCCAAGGGATCCCATCCCATCCCTTTCTATCCCATCCCATCCCTTCCCATCCCATCCCATCCCATCCCATCCCATTGTAGCCCATCCCATCCCTTCCCACCCCATCCCATCCCATCCCGTCCCATCACATCCCATCCCAGATATCCCATCCCAGGGATCCCATCCCATCCCAGGGAGCCCATCCCATCCCATCCCATCCCAGGTATCCCTCCCATCCCATCCCATCCAATCCCATCCCATCCCATCCCATCCCATCCCATCCCATCCCATCCCATCCCAGGGATCCCATCCCAGGGATCCCATCCCATCCCCGGGTCCCCATCCCAGGGATTCCATCCCATCCCAACCCATCCCATCCCATCGATCCCATGCCATCCCCGGGTCCCCATCCCCGGGATTCCATCCCATCCCAACTCATCCGATCCCATCGATCCCATCCGATCCCAGAGATCCCATCCCAGGGATCCCATCCCATCGCACGGATCCCATCCCATCCCATCCCGTCCCATCCCATCCTACCCCATCCCATCCCATCCCATCCCATCCCATTCCATCCCATCCCAGGGATCCCATACCAGGTATCCCATCCCATCCCAGGGATCACATTCCGTACCATCCTAGGGATCCCATTCCATCCCAACCCATTCCATCCCATCCCATCCCATCCGATCCCATCCCAGGGATCCTATCCCATCCCAGGGATCCTATCCAATCCCAGGGATCCCATCCAATCCCTTCCCATCCCATCCAATCCCAGGGATCCCATCCCGTCCCAGGGATAACATCCCAGGGATCCCATCCCATCCCAGGGATAACATCCCAGGGATCCCATCCCATCCCTGGGATCCCATCCCATCCCGTCTCATCCCAGGGATCACATCCCATCCCAGGGATCCCATGTCAGATATCCCATCCCATCTCAAGGATGCCATCCCGGGGATTCGATCCCATCGCAGCAATCCCATACTATCCCAGGGATCCCATTCCAGGGATCCCATCCCATCCCATCCCAGGAATCCCATCCCATCCCATTCCAGGGATCCCGTCCCATGCCAGTGAACACATCCCATCCCAGGGATCCCATCCCATCCCAGGGATCCCATCCCAGGGATCCCATCCCATCCTAGGGATCCCATCCGTTCCCATCCCAGGGATCCCATCCCATCCCCACCAATCCCACCCCATCCCATCCCATTCCATCCCATCCCATCCCATCCGATCCCATCCCATGCCATCCCAGGGATCCCATCCCATCCCTTCCCATCCCATCCCATCCCTTCCAATCCCATCCCATCCCATCCCATCCCATCCCATTCCATCCCCGGGATCCCATCCCAGGGATTCCATCCCATCCCAGGGATCCCATCCCATACGAGGGATCACATTCCAGGGATCCCATCGCTAGGATCCCATCTCATCCCATCCCAGGGATCCAATCCCATCCCATCTCATCCCAGGGATCCCATAAGATTCCATCCAACGGTTCCCAACCCATCCCAACCCATCCCATCCCATGGATCCCATCCAAGGGATCCCATCCCAGGGATCCCATCCCATCCCAGGGATGCCATCCCATCCCATCCCATCCCATCCCATCCCAGGGATCCCATCCTGTTCCATCCCATCCCAGGGATCCCATCCCATCCCATCCAATCCCATCGCATCCCATCCCATCCCATCCTATCCCATCCCTTCCCATCCCATCCCATCCCATCCCAGGGATCCCATCCCATCCCAGGGATAACATCCCACCCCATCCCATCCCATCCCAGGGATCCCATCCCATTCCATCCCATCCCATCCCATCCCATCCCAGGGATAACATCCCAGGGATCCCATCCCATCCCTGGGATCCCATCCCATTCCATCCCATCCCATCTCATCCCAGGGATCACATCCCATCCCAGGGATCCCATGTCAGAGATCCCATCCCATCTCAAGGATGCCATCCCAGGGATTCGATCCCATCGCAGCAATCCCATACTATCCCAGGGATCCCATTCCAGGGATCCCATCCCATCCCATCCCAGGAATCCCATCCCATCCCATTCCAGGGATCCCATCCCATCCCAGGGATCCCATCCCATTGATGCCATCCCATCCCAGGGATCCCATCCGTTCCCATCCCAGGGATCCCATCCCATCCCAACCAATCCCACCCCATCCCATCCCATTCCATCCCATCCCATCCCATCCGATCCCATCCCATGCCATCCCAGGGATCCCATCCCAGGGATCCCATCCCATCCCTTCCCATCCCATCCCATCCCTTCCAATCCCATCCCATCCCATCCCATCCCATCCCATCCCATCCCATCCCATCCCATCCCATTCCATCCCCGGGATCCCATCCCAGGGATTCCATCCCATCCCAGGGATCCCATCCCATATGAGGGATCACATTCCAGGGATCCCATCGCTAGGATCCCATCTCATCCCATCCAACGGTTCCCAACCCATCCCAACCCATCCCATCCCATGGATCCCATCCGAGGGATCCCATCCCAGGGATCCCATCCCATCCCAGGGATGCCATCCCATCCCATCCCATCCCATCCCATCCCATCCCATTCCAGGGATCCCATCCCATCCCAGTGAACACATCCCATCCCAGGGATCCCATCCCATCCCAGGGATCCCATCCCATCCCATCCAATCCCATCCTAAGCCATCCCAGGGATCCCATCCCAAGGATCCCATCCCATCCCATCCCATCCCATCCCATCCCATCCCATCCCATCCCATCCCAGGGATCCCATCCGATCCCATCCCAGGGATCCCATCCAATCCCATCGCATCCCATCCCATCCCAGGGATCCCATCCCATCCCATCCAATCCCATCCGATCCCATCCCATCCCACCCATTCCCATCCCAGGTATCCCATCCCAGGGATCCCATCCCATCCCATCCCATCCCATCCCATCCCACCCATTCCCATCCCAGGAATCCCATCCCATCACATCCCACGGATCCCATAACATCCCAGGGATCCCATCCCATCCCATCCCAGGGATCCCATCCCAGGGATCCCATCTCATCCCAGGGATCCAATCCCAGAAATCCTATCCCAAACCATCCCATCCCATGGATCCCATCCCATCCCAGGGATCCCATCCCATCCCATCCCATATCATCCCAGGGATCGCATCCCATCCCAACCAATCCCATCCCACCCCATCCCATCCCATTCCATCCCATCCCATCCCATCCGATCCCATCCCATGCCATCCCAGGGATCCCATCCCATCCCGGGGTTCCCGTCCCCTCCCTTCCCATCCCATGCCATCCCTTCCCATCCCATCCCATCCCATCCCATCCCATCCCATCCCAGGGATCCCATCCCATCCCATTCCATCCCCGGGATCCCATCCCAGGGATTCCATCCCATCCCAGGGATCCCATCCCATCCCAGGGATAACATCCCAGGGATCCCATCCCATTCCAGGGATCCCATCCCATTCCATCCCATCCCATCTCATCCCAGGGATCACATCCCATCCCAGGGATCCCATGTCAGAGATCCCATCCCATCTCACGGATGCCATCCCAGGGATTCGATTCCAATGCAGGAATCCCATACTATCCCAGGGATCCCATTCCAGGGATCCCATCCCATCCCATCCCATCCCAGGAATCCCATCCCATCCCATCCCATCCCATCCCATCCCATCCCATCCCATCCCATCCCATCCCATTCCAGGGATCCCATCCCATCCCAGTGAACACATCCCATCTCAGGGATCCCATGCCATCCCAGGGATCCCATCCCATCCCATCCCAGGGAGCCCATCCGATCCCATCCCAGGGATCCCATCCCATTCCCACCAATCCCATCCCACCCCATCCCACCCCATCCCTTCCCATCCCATGCCATCCCAGGGATCCCATCCCATCCCAGGGATCTTATTTCATCCCAGGGATCCCATCCCATCCCTTTCCATCCCATCCCATCCCATCCCATCCCATGCCATCCCAGGGATCCCATCCCATCCAAGGGATCCCATCCCATCCCTTTCTATCCCATCCCATCCCTTCCCATCGCATCCCATCCCATCCCATCCCATTGTAGCCCATCCCATCCCTTCCCACCCCATCCCATCCCATCCCGTCCCATCACATCCCATCCCAGATATCCCATCCCAGGGATCCCATCCCATCCCAGGGAGCCCATCCCATCCCATCCCATCCCAGGTATCCCTCCCATCCCATCCCATCCAATCCCATCCCATCCCATCCCATCCCAGGGATCCCATCCCAGGGATCCCATCCCATCCCCGGGTCCCCATCCCAGGGATTCCATCCCATCCCAACCCATCCCATCCCATCGATCCCATGCCATCCCCGGGTCCCCATCCCCGGGATTCCATCCCATCCCAACTCATCCGATCCCATCGTTCCCATCCGATCCCAGAGATCCCATCCCAGGGATCCCATCCCATCGCACGGATCCCATCCCATCCCATCCTGTCCCATCCCATCCTACCCCATCCCATCCCATCCCATCCCATCCCATCCCATTCCATCCCATCCCAGGGATCCCATACCAGGTATCCCATCCCATCCCAGGGATCACATTCCGTACCATCCCAGGGATCCCATTCCATCCCAACCCATTCCATCCCATCCCATCCCATCCGATCCCATCCCAGGGATCCTCTCCCATCCCAGGGATCCTATCCAATCCCAGGGATCCCATCCAATCCCTTCCCATCACATCCAATCCCAGGGATCCCATCCCGTCCCAGGGATAACATCCCAGGGATCGCATCCCATCCCAGGGATAACATCCCAGGGATCCCATCCCATCCCTGGGATCCCATCCCATCCCGTCTCATCCCAGGGATCACATCCCATCCCAGGGATCCCATGTCAGATATCCCATCCCATCTCAAGGATGCCATCCCGGGGATTCGATCCCATCGCAGCAATCCCATACTATCCCAGGGATCCCATTCCAGGGATCCCATCCCATCCCATCCCAGGAATCCCATCCCATCCCATTCCAGGGATCCCGTCCCATGCCAGTGAACACATCCCATCCCAGGGATCCCATCCCATCCCAGGGATCCCATCCCAGGGATCCCATCCCATCCTAGGGATCCCATCCGGTCCCATCCCAGGGATCCCATCCCATCCCCACCAATCCCACCCCATCCCATCCCATTCCATCCCATCCCATCCCATCCGATCCCATCCCATGCCATCCCAGGGATCCCATCCCATCCCTTCCCATCCCATCCCATCCCTTCCAATCCCATCCCATCCCATCCCATCCCATTCCATCCCCGGGATCCCATCCCCGGGATTCCATCCCATCCCAGGGATCCCATCCCATACGAGGGATCACATTCCAGGGATCCCATCGCTAGGATCCCATCTCATCCCATCCCAGGGATCCAATCCCATCCCATCTCATCCCAGGGATCCCATAAGATTCCATCCAACGGTTCCCAACCCATCCCAACCCATCCCATCCCATGGATCCCATCCAAGGGATCCCATCCCAGGGATCCCATCCCATCCCAGGGATGCCATCCCATCCCATCCCATCCCATCCCAGGGATCCCATCCCGTTCCATCCCATCCCAGGGATCCCATCCCATCCCATCCAATCCCATCGCATCCCATCCCATCCCATCCTATCCCATCCCTTCCCATCCCATCCCATCCCATCCCATCCCAGGGATCCCATCCCATCCCAGGGATAACATCCCACCCCATCCCATCCCATCCCAGGGATCCCATCCCATTCCATCCCATCCCATCCCATCCCATCCCAGGGATAACATCCCAGGGATCCCATCCCATCCCTGGGATCCCATCCCATTCCATCCCATCCCATCTCATCCCAGGGATCACATCCCATCCCAGGGATCCCATGTCAGAGATCCCATCCCATCTCAAGGATGCCATCCCAGGGATTCGATCCCATCGCAGCAATCCCATACTATCCCAGGGATCCCATTCCAGGGATCCCATCCCATCCCATCCCAGGAATCCCATCCCATCCCATTCCACGGATCCCATCCCATCCCAGGGATCCCATCCCATTGATGCCATCCCATCCCAGGGATCCCATCCGTTCCCATCCCAGGGATCCCATCCCATCCCAACCAATCCCACCCCATCCCATCCCATTCCATCCCATCCCATCCCATCCCATCCCATCCCATGCCATCCCAGGGATCCCATCCCATCCCAGGGATCCCATCCCATCCCTTCCCATCCCATCCCATCCCTTCCAATCCCATCCCATCCCATCCCATCCCATCCCATCCCATCCCATCCCATCCCATTCCATCCCCGGGATCCCATCCCAGGGATTCCATCCCATCCCAGGGATCCCATCCCATATGAGGGATCACATTCCAGGGATCCCATCGCTAGGATCCCATCTCATCCCATCCCAGGGATCCCAACCCATCCCATCCCATCCCATCCCATCCCATCCCATCCCATCCCATTGTAGCCCATCCCAACCCTTCCCACCCCATCCCATCCCATCCCGTCCCATCACATCCCATCCCAGGGATCCCATCCCATCCCATCCAATCCCATCCGATCCCATCCCATCCCACCCATTCCCATCCCAGGTATCCCATCCCAGGGATCCCATCCCATCCCATCCCATCCCATCCCATCCCACCCATTCTCATCCCAGGAATCCCATCCCATCACATCCCACGGATCCCATAACATCCCAGGGATCCCATCCCATCCCATCCCAGGGATCCCATCCCAGGGATCCCATCTCATCCCAGGGATCCAATCCCAGAAATCCTATCCCAAACCATCCCATCCCATGGATCCCATCCCATCCCAGGGATCCCATCCCATCCCATCCCATATCATCCCAGGGATCGCATTCCATCCCATCCCATCCCATCCGATCCCATCCCATGCCATCCCAGGGATCCCATCCCATCCCGGGGTTCCCGTCCCCTCCCTTCCCATCCCATGCCATCCCTTCCCATCCCATCCCATCCCATCCCATCCCATCCCATCCCATCCCATCCCAGGGATCCCATCCCATCCCATTCCATCCCCGGGATCCCATCCCAGGGATTCCATCCCATCACAGGGATCCCATCCCATCCCAGGGATCCCATCCCATCCCAGGGATAACATCCCAGGGATCCCATCCCATTCCAGGGATCCCATCCCATTCCATCCCATCCCATCTCATCCCAGGGATCACATCCCATCCCAGGGATCCCATGTCAGAGATCCCATCCCATCTCACGGATGCCATCCCAGGGATTCGATTCCAATGCAGGAATCCCATACTATCCCAGGGATCCCATTCCAGGGATCCCATCCCATCCCATCCCATCCCATCCCAGGAATACCATCCCATCCCATCCCATCCCATCCCATCCCATTCCAGGGATCCCATCCCATCCCAGTGAACACATCCCATCTCAGGGATCCCATGCCATCCCAGGGATCCCATCCCATCCCATCCCAGGGAGCCCATCCGATCCCATCCCAGGGATCCCATCCCATTCCCACCAATCCCATCCCACCCCATCCCATCCCATCCCATCCCATCCCATCCCATCCCATCCCTTCCCATCCCATGCCATCCCAGGGATCCCATCCCATCCCAGGGATCTTATTTCATCCCAGGGATCCCATCCCATCCCTTTCCATCCCATCCCATCCCTTCCCATCCCATCCCATCCCATCCCATCCCAGGGATCACATCACAGGGATCCCATCCCTGGGATCCCATCTCATCCCATCCCAGGGATCCAATCCCATCCCATCTCATCCCAGGGATCCCATAACATCCCATCCCAGGGTTCCCAACCCATCCCAACCCATGCCATCCCATCCAATCCCATCCCATCCCAGGGATCGCATCCCATCTCAGGGATCCCATTCCATCCCATCCAAGGATACCATCCCATCCCATCCCATCCCATCCCATTGTAGACCATCCCATCCCTTCCCACCACATCCCATCCCATCCCGTCCCATCACATCCCATCCCAGATATCCCATCCCATCCCATCCCATCCCAGGGATCCCATCCAATCCCATCCCAGGAATCCCATCCGATCCCATCCCATCCAATCCCATCCCATCCCATCCCATCCCATCCCATCCCATCCCATCCCATCCCATCTCATCCCACGGATCCCATGCCATGGCATCCCGTCCCATCACATCCCATCCCAGATATCCCATCCCAGGGATCCCATCCCATCCCATCCCAGGGAGCCCATCCCATCCCATCCCAGGTATCCCTCCCATCCCATCCAATCCCATCCCATCCCATCCCACGGATCCCATCCCAGGGATCCCATCCCATCCCCGGGTCCCCATCCCAGGGATTCCATCCCATCCCAACCCATCCCATCCCATCGATCCCATCCCATCCCCGGGTCCCCATCCCCGGGATTCCATCCCATCCCAACCCATCCCATCCCATCGATCCCATCCGATCCCAGAGATCCCATCCCAGGGATCCCATCCCATCGCAGGGATCCCATCCCATCCTATCCCGTCCCATCCCATCCTACCCCATCCCATCCCATCCCATCCCATCCCAGGGATCCCATACCAGGTATCCCATCCCATCCCAGGGATCACATTCCGTACCATCCCAGGGATCCCATTCCATCCCATCCCATTCCATCCCATCCCATCCCATCCCATCCCAGGGATCCTATCCCATCCCCGGGATCCTATCCAATCCCAGGGATCCCATCCAATCCCAGGGATCCCAGCCCATCCCATCCCATCCCCGGGATCCCATCCCCGGGATCCCATCCCAGCCAAACCCATCCCAATGCAGGGATCCCATCCCAACCCCGGGATCCCATCCCATCCCATCAAGTCCCGTCCCATCCCATCCCATCCCATCCCATCCCATCCCATCCCATCCCATCCCATCCCATCCCATCCCATCCCATCCCATCCCATCCCATCCTATCCCATCCCATCCCATCCCATCCCATCCCATCCCATCCCATCCCATCCCAGGGATCTGCTCCCATCCCAGGGATCCCATCCCATCCCCGGGATCCCTTCCCAGGGATCCCATCCCATCCCAGGGATCCCATCCCAGGGATTCCATCCCATCCCAGGAATCCCATCCCATCCCAGGGATCCCATCCCATACGAGGGATCTCATTCCAGGGATCCTATCCCAGGGATCCCATCCCATCCCAGGGATCCCATCCCATCCCAACCCATCCCATCCCATCCCATCCCATCCTCTCCCATCCCAGGGATCCTATCCCATCCCAAGTAACCCATCCCATGGATCCCATCCCAGGCATCCCATCCCATCCCAGGGATCCCATCCCGTTCCAACCCATCCCAACCCGTTCCAGGGATCCCACCCTATCCCAGGGATTCCATCCCAGGGATCCCAGCCCTTCCCATCCCATCGCATCCGATCCCATCCCAGGGATCCCATCCCATCCCATTCCATCCCATCCCCTCCCCTCCCATCCCATCGATCCCATCCCATTCCAACCCATTCTAGCCCATCCCATCCCATTCGATCCCATCCCATCCAATCCCATCCGATCCCATCCCATGTATCCCATCCCAGGGATACCATCCGATCCCATCCCAGCGCAGGGATCCCATCCCATCCCATCCCATCCCATCCCATCCCATCCCATCCAATCCCATCCCATCCCATCCCTGGGATCCCATTCCAGGGATCCCATTCCAGGGATCCCATCCCATCCCAGGGATCCCATCCCATCCCAACCCATCCCATCCCATCCCATCCCATCCCATCCCAACCCATCCCATCCCATCCCATCCTACCCCATCCCATCCCATCCCATCCCACCCCATCCCATCCCATCCCATCCTAGGGATCCCATACCAGGTATCCCATCCCATCCCATGGATCCCATTCCATACCAGCCCAGGGATCCCATTCCATCCCATCCCATCCCATCGATCCCATCCCATCCCAACCGATTGTAGCCAATCCCATACCATCCCACCCCATCCCATCCCATCCCATCCCATCCCATCTCATCCCATCCCATCCCATCTCATCCCATCCCACGGATCCCATCCCATCCAATCCCATCCCAGGGATCCCATACCAGGTATCCCATCCCATCCCAGGGATCCCATTCCGTACCATCCCAGGGATCCCATTCCATCCCATTCCATCCCATCCCATCGCAGGGATCCCATCCCATCCCATCCCGTCCCATCCCATCCCACCCCATGCCATCCCATCCCATCCCATCCCATCCCATCCCGTCCCATCCCATCCCAGGGATCTCATCCCAGGGATTCCATCCCATCCCAGGTATCCCATCCCAACCAATCCCAACCCAGGGATCCCATCGCATCCCATCCCATCCCATCTCATCCCATCCCAGGGATCCCATCCCATCCCACGTATCCCATCCCATCCCAGGGATCCCGTCCCATCCATACCAATCCCATCCCATCCCACCCCATCCCATCCCATCCCATCCCATCCCATCCCATCCCATCCCATCCCATCCCATCCCATCCCATCCCATCCCATCCCATCCCATTGTAGCCCATCCCATCCCTTCCCACCCCATCCCATCCCGTCCCGTCCCATCACACCCCATCCCAGATATCCCATCCCAGGGATCCCATCCCATCCCAGGGATCCCATCCCATCCCAGGGATCCCATCCGATCCCATCCCATCCCATCCCATCGCATCCCATCCCAGGGATCCCATACCAGAGATCCCATCCCATCCCCGGGTCCCCATCACAGGGATTCCATCCCATCCCAACCCATCCCATCCCATGGATACCATCCCATCCCAGAGATCCCATCGCAGGGATCCCATCCCATCCCGTCCCATCCCATCCTACCCCATCCCATCCCATCCCATCCCATCCCAGGGATCCCATCCCAGGTATCCCATCCCATCCCAGGGATCCCATTCCGTACCATCCCAGGGATCCCATTCCATCCCATCCCATCCCATCCCATCGCAGGGATCCCATTCCATCCCATCCCATCCCATCCCATCCCAGGGATCTCATCCCAGGGATTCCATCCCATCCCAGGTATCCCATCCCAACCAATCCCATCCCAGGGATCCCATCGCATCCCATCCCATCCCATCCCATCCCATCTCATCCCATCCCAGGGATCCCATCCCATCCCACGTATCCCATCCCATCCCATCTCATCCCGCGGATCCCATGCCATGGCATCCCATCCCATCCCATCCCATCCCAGGGATCCCGTCCCATCCAAACCCATCCCATCCCATCCCACCCCATCCCATCCCATCCCATCCCATCTCATCCCATCCCATCCCATCTCATCCCATCCCACGCATCCCATCCCATCCCATCTCATCCCAGGGATCCCATGCCATGGCGTCCCATCCCATCCCATCCCAGGGATCCCATCCCATCCAAACCCATCCCATCCCATCCCAGGGATCCCATCCCAGGTATCCCATCCCATCCCAGGGATCCCATTCCGTACCATCCCAGGGATCCCATTCCATCCCATCCCATCCCATCCCATCCCATCGCAGGGATCCCATTCCATCCCATCCCATCCCATCCCAGGGATATCATCCCAGGGATTCCATCCCATCCCAGGTATCCCATCCCAACCAATCCCAACCCAGGGATCCCATCGCATCCCATCCCATCCCATCCCATCTCATCCCATCCCAGGGATCCCATCCCATCCCACGTATCCCATCCCATCCCATCTCATCGCGCGGATCCCATGCCATGGCATCCCATCCCATCCCATCCCATCCCATCCCATCCCATCCCATCCCATCCCAGGGATCCCGTCCCATCCAAACCCATCCCATCCCATCCCACCCCATCCCATCCCATACCATCCCATCTCATCCCATCCCATCCCATCTCATCCCATCCCACGGATCCCATCCCATCCCATCTCATCCCAGGGATCCCATGCCATGGCGTCCCATCCCATCCCAGCCCAGGGATCCCATCCCATCCAAACCCATCCCATCCCATCCCAGGGATCCCATCCAATCCCATCCCATCCCATCCCATCCCATCCCATCCCATCCCATCCCAGGAATCCCATCCCATGCCATTCCAGGGAACCCATCCCATCCCAGTGAACACATCCCATCCCAGGCATCCCATCCCATCCCACGTATCCCATCCCATCCCATCCCATCCCATCCCAGGGATCCCATCCGATCCCATCCCATCCAATCCCATCCCATCCCATCCCATCCGATCCCATCCCACCCCATCTCATCCCGCGGATCCCATGCCATGGCATCCCATCCCATCCCATCCCAGGGATCCCGTCCCATCCAAACCCATCCCATCCCATCCCATCCCATCCCATCCCATCCCATCCCATCCCATCCCATCCCATCCCATTGTAGGCCATCCCATCCCTTCCCACCCCATCCCATCCCAACCCGTCCCATCACATCCCATCCCAGATATCCCATCCCAGGGATCCCATCGTTCTTCTTGCGGGTGACCAGGTAAAGAGGGCTCACAATCTGGCTGTACTCAGGAATGTGCATTCTCCAAAAGCCTATGGCACCTAGGAAGGCTTGTGTTTCCTTCTTGCTGGTTGGTGGAGACATTGCAGTGATCTTATTGATGACCTCACTGGGGATCTGGCGCCGTCCATCTTGCCACTTTACTCCCAGGAACTGGATCTCTTGGGCAGGCCCTTTGACTTTGCTCTTTTTAATGGCGAAGCCGGCTCCCAGCAGAATCTCAATGATCTTTTCTCCTTTCTGAAATACTTCCATTGCCGTATCCCCCCACACAATGATGTCATCAATGTACTGCAGATGTTCTGGAGCTCCACCCTTCTCCAGTGTAGCCTGGATCAGCCCATGACAGATGGTGGGGCTGTGTTTCCACCCCTGGGGCAGTCGGTTCCACATGTATTGCACACCCCTCCAGGTGAAAGCGAACTGAGGCCTGCACTCTGCTGCCAGAGGAATGGAGAAGAATGCATTGGCGATGTCAATGGTGGCGTACCACTTTGCTGCCTTGGACTCCAGCTAGTACTGCAGTTCCAGCATGTCCGGCACGGCAGCGCTCAGCGGTGGAGTCACCTCATTCAGTGCACGATAGTCCACTGTCAATCTCCATTCTCCTTCAGATTTACGCACAGGCCAGATGGGGCTGTTGAAGGGTGAGTGGGTTTTGCTGACCACCCCTTGGCTCTCCAGCTCACGGATCATCTTGTGGATGGGGATCACGGCATCTCGATTCGTCCGGTACTGCCGGCGGTGCACTGTTGAGGTAGCAATTGGCACCTGTTGCTCTTTCACCCTGAGGAGTCCCACTGCAGATGGGTTTTCTGATAGCCCAGGCAGGGTGTTCAACTGCTTAATGCCCTCTGCTGCCACAGCAGCTATTCCAAAAGCCCACCTGAGTCCCTTTGGGTCTTTGTAATAGCCATTCCTGAGGAAGTCTATGCCTAGGATACATGGTGCCTCTGGGCCAGTCACAATTGGATGTTTCTGCCACTCTTTCCCAGTCAGGCTCACCTCAGCCTCCAGCAGAGTCAATTCCTGAGATCCCCCTGTAACCCCAGCAATTGAAACAGGTTCCTTTCCGACATGTCCTGATGGTATTAATGTACATTGTGAACCAGTGTCAACCAATGCTCTGTGTTCCTGTGGCTCTGATGTGCCAGGCCATCGGATCCACACCGTCCAAAAGATCCGGTTTTCCCGTGCCTCTCCCTGGCTAGAGGCAGGGCCCCTCTAGCCCTGGTTATTATTTCTCTCCTGGGCATACATACTGGAGGTTCCTTCAAGGGGATCTGACAGATCATCCTCCCTTCTGTAATACGCTGCACCTCCATGGGAGGCTGAGGCTACCCTCACTTTAGTGGAGTTCCCTCTGTTGGTGTTCCCCTCCCTGATTTGGCGCACCCGTGCTGCCAGGACGGAAGTGGGTTTCCCATCCCACCTTCTCATGTCTTCCCCGTGGTCACGTAGAAAAAACCACAGGTCAGCACGTGGGGTGTACCCTCTCTCCCTAGCTGGGGGGCGTTGGGCTCTACTTTTGGGGTCCATGACTCTCACTGGTGCTGCACTGATCTTCCTCACCTCTTCCCTTATCTCCTTCATCTCCTCCTTAAACTCCTCTCTGAGGTCCTTAGCCACAGCAGAGACATGAGCCTGCACTGGGCCAGCCATCATACTCTGATAATTCCTGAGCCTGTTGGCAACAGAACCCACTGTCACTTGGTTGGTATCAGCATCAATCATTGCAATAAAGGGGGTATATTGAGATGGGCCCAGGTTTGCCAGATTCCACAACATCTGCCCTGTGCACCTGACCTTGTCAGGGTCATTGTCATGCTGTCCATCCCTCCCAAAGAGCACCTCCAGTACTGCCACTTCTCTCAGCTTTTGGATCCCTTCCTCAAGGGTATTCCAACGTGTTCTCTGGTGGTACTCCTGCATTCTTTCCCTGTGGACAAATCTCTCTCTCACACTCATTAAAAGTCGCTCCCAGAGGGAAAGGAGACCTGTCTCCCTTACAAATACCTGGTCCACACCTGAGTCCTGGGTCAAGGCTCCCAAATTCCTTGCCTCAGTACCATCCAGTTGCACACCTGTACCCATAAGGTCCCAGACCCGCAGTAACCAGGTTGTAAAAGCCTCACGGCCCCGTCGTACAATGTCTTTTCGCAGGTTACGGAGACTCTCGTATGACAGGGACTCGGTGATGATCTCAACTTCTGGCTCCCCTGCTGGTTGTGAGGGGCCCCCTTCCTGACCCTTATTATCTAGGTGCCTTGTTTTCATCTTAGACTTCCTAGTTTCCACAGGGGCAACTGCTGCTGGCTGTGAGTGCCCTTGCAGTTCAGCTGGAACCTGGACAGATGTAACATCTGTGGGTCCCACTGCTGCACCACCAGAGTCTCCCTCTTTAAGGCAGGGGGAGGGTTTCTCACCAGCTGGGGAGAGGTACTCCTTCAGCATCTGGCCCATCTCACGTATCTCCTTTGCTAGCACCCCCACCCATTCTGGGTGGTTCCTTTCCGAGGTGGGCTGTGGAGCAGGGTCAAACTCTGGGGTAATATCCCTAGTCTCTGGGATAGGATCAGGCTCTGGGGTAACCTCCCTAGTCTCTGGGACAAGATCAGGCTCTGGGGTAACCTCCCTAGTCTCTGGGACAGGATCAGGCTCTGGGGTAACATCACTATTTCCTCGGGTAGGTATCAGGGCTGTTATCCAAGTCAATCTCCCCTTATCTCTGAATGTTAGATAGAACAGGTTTAACAGGGATATAAGCAACACTAGCCACAATATAATGTCATTAGCATTTAAAGTGGATTGGAACCCCTTGAAGACTGGTGGGGTGAACTTCAAAAACCCTGTGATGGGTTGAGAAAAAATTTCACCTGCTGCCACTTCCTCACAGTAAGTACCATTATTGAAGTAGCCCCAGAAACACACACTTAGAGTGTGATAGCTCTGAATCCATGTGGCCATCTTCCAGAGAAAATTAAAAATCCATGAATTCCTCAACTGATCAACCCACATAATAAACTGGATAATAGCCACAGTAACCTTGGTTATGAAACTCATGTTTAAAAAAAGGGCTTGCAAATGGGAGAGATATAGCAGTGACCACATGGAGGCCAATCCAGGGTAAGCTGGACAGCATGGTGTCACCTACCACAAGCTTGGGTAATTTAAGAACTGTTATCCCCTTTTCTACCCCTCTCTCAATGCCCTCAGGCAATGCCCCACGTTGGGCGCCAAAATCTGTCTCGGTTTGAAAGACAGGTATGGTCTAAGGAAAGGCAGGAGCCCCTTTTCTGCGATGCAGAGTGCAATCCCCCTCCCTTTTAATTATTTTAGGTCCAATTCAGACACCTTCAGGCAGGAGATATGGGGATGAGAATAACAGTTCTTTACTGGTATTTAACAAAGCAGAAAAAAAACAACAACAGCTATAAAAATTGGCAACAGAAACAGTCTAGCTCCACTCCAGTCCCTTCTGGCCGCAGGCCGTCTCCCTGTGCTGTTACCGGTGCTGTGGGGGCAGGGCAGGTCCCGCGCAGTTGAAGAGGGCTGGGTGATGGCGGCCGCGGCCCAGGGGAGAGAGAGGATGGGGAAAGTTACTCCCCCCTCACGGTGTTGGTCGTGGTGCTCAGCAGAGTGTCCGGAGGTAGTAGGGTGAGCTGGGAGAGCAGCGGAGCGATGTCCAAAGGCAGGGAGCGTGGATCTCAGCGCTGGGATGACAGGGGAAGATGCCAGAGCAGAGCCCAGGTTGTCTTCCCACTCCAGGAGCCAAGCGAGAGAGCGTCCCCCGCTCCAGACCCCCCTATCCCACCTTTCCTTTTCCGGTTCCCCCCCCTCCCCCTCCAGCCACCCCCCTACGAGAGAACATTATCTGTCGTTTTAAGGTGTAGCCACAATTAATTAGCATAACAATGGGAGAAATTCCACAGAAAGAAAAGCGAAGCATTCAACCCCCAACATTATCCACCCCTGAATTTCTCCCATACTAATATGCTATATCAAATTACACTGTTACATTATATATACATACATGCAGTTAGAGACATAGGCACAGTACTATAGGTATTTCACCCTAAAACAAGGTCTCCTTGGGGTATGCATCTGGTCTCTCCATTCTTTTGCATCACCCACCAGGTGCAACCTGGTCCTTGAGCGAATACAACTCCATGGATGGGATTGTCTTTGCTGGAGGCAGGATTCACCCAAACAGTTTTTCCTAGCATACCTCTCATGTGTACCACTGGAACCTTATCTCCATTCGATATTCCCAAGGGCTCAGATTGGGCAGGGCCTGCTCGGTTAGTGGAACCTCGGGTGTTCACTAACCAGGTGGCCTTTGGTAGATTAATCTCCCAGTTCTTGAAAGTTCCCCCACCCAGTGCCTTCAAGATGGTTTTAAGCAGGCCATTGCACCGTTCAACTTTCCCTGCAGCTGGTGCATGGTAGGGGATATGGTACACCCACTCAATGCCGTGTTCTCTAGCCCAGGTGTTTATAAGGCTGTTCTTGAAATGAGTCCCATTGTCTGACTCAATTCTCTCAGGGGTACCATGCCTCCAAAGAACTTGTTTTTCCAGGCCCAGGATGGTGTTCCGAGCAGTGGCATGAGGCACAGGGTAGGTCTCCAACCATCCAGTGGTGGCTTCCACCATGGTCAGTACATAGCGCTTGCCCTGGCGGGTTTGAGGCAGTGTGATGTAGTCAATCTGCCAGGCCTCTCCATACTTATATTTGGACCATCGCCCCCCATACCAGAGGGGCTTCACCCGCTTGGCTTGCTTGATGGCAGCGCATGTCTCACAGTCATGGATAACTTGAGAAATACTGTCCATGGTTAGATCCACCCCTCGGTCTCGTGCCCACTTATATGTGGCATCTCTGCCCTGATGACCTGAGGCATCATGGGCCCATCG
The DNA here is from genome assembly GCF_052056855.1 of Sturnus vulgaris. Taxonomy (NCBI): domain Eukaryota; kingdom Metazoa; phylum Chordata; class Aves; order Passeriformes; family Sturnidae; genus Sturnus; species Sturnus vulgaris. The sequence goes on along the minus strand of NC_142282.1, from coordinate 6,086,942 downwards.
AGCCAGGAACAACTCTCCCTTGTGCTGCCAGTCTAAATCTATCTGCGACACCTCTATCTGTGCAGCCTGATCTACCTGCTCATTGTGTCGGTGTTCCTCATTAGCCCGACTCTTGGGGACATGGGCATCTACGTGACAGACTTTCACAGGCAACTTCTCTACCCGGGTGGCAATGTCTTTCCATTCATTGGCAGCCCAGATTGGTTTTCCCCTACGTTGCCAGTTAGCCTTTTTCCACCTTTCCAGCCATCCCCACAGAGCATTGGCTACCATCCATGAATCAGTGTAAAGGTAGAGTTTTGGCCACTTCTCTCTTTCAGCAATGTCCAGGGCCAGCTGAACAGCTTTGAGTTCAGCAAGTTGACTCGATCCACCTTCTCCTTCGGTAGCTTGTGCAACCTGTCGTGTGGGGCTCCATACGGCTGCTTTCCACTTCCGGTTCATCCCCACGATGCGGCAGGAACCATCAGTGAAAAGAGCATAGCATGTTTCATCTGCTGGCAGTTGGTTATACGGTGGGGCTTCTTCGGCCCGGGTCACCTGTTCCTGTTCCTCTTCGTCGGCAAGGCCAAAGTCTTCCCCTTCCGGCCAGTTGGTAATAATCTCCAAAATCCCAGGGCGATTCGGGTTTCCAATACGGGCACGTTGTGTGATGAGGGCAATCCATTTACTCCATGTGGCGTCAGTGGCATGGTGGGTTGAGGGAACCTTTCCTTTAAACATCCAGCTCAGCACTGGCAGTCGGGGTGCCAGGAGGAGTTGTGTTTCTGTGCCAACCACCTCTGAGGCTGCTTGGACCCCTTCATAGGCGGCCAAGATCTCCCTCTCTGTCGGAGTGTAGTTGGCCTCGGACCCTCTGTAGCTTCGGCTCCAGAACCCCAGTGGTCGGCCTCGCGTCTCACCAGGCACCTTCTGCCAAAGGCTCCAGGACAGACCATGGTTCCCGGCTGCAGAGTAGAGCACGTTCTTCACATCTGGTCCCGTCCTGACTGGGCCAAGGGCTACTGCATGAGCAATCTCCTGCTTGATCTGGGCAAAGGCTTGCTGCTGCTCAGGGCCCCAGTGGAAATCGTTCTTCTTGCGGGTGACCAGGTAAAGAGGGCTCACAATCTGGCTGTACTCAGGAATGTGCATTCTCCAAAAGCCTATGGCACCTAGGAAGGCTTGTGTTTCCTTCTTGCTGGTTGGTGGAGACATTGCAGTGATCTTATTGATGACCTCACTGGGGATCTGGCGCCATACCATCCCATCCCATCGCAGGGATCCAATCCCATCCCATCCCATCACATCCCATCACAGCGATCTCATCCCAGGGATTCCATCCCATCCCAGGTATCCCATCCCAACCAATCCTAACCCAGGGATCTCATCCCATCCAATCCCAGGGATCCCATCCCATCCCATCCCATCTCACCCCATCCCATCCCAGGGATCACATCCCATCCCACGGATCCCATCCCATCCCATCCCAGGCATCCCATCCGATCCCATCCAAGGGATCCCATCCCATCCCATCCCAGGGATCCCATCCCATCCCATCCCATCCCAGGGATCCCATCCCATCCCATCCAATCCCATCCCATCACATCCCATCCCAGGGATCCCATCCCATGGAACCCATCCCAACCCAGGGATCCCATCCCATTCCAACCCATCCAATCCCATCCCAGGGATCCCATCCCAGAGATTCCATCCCATCCCAGGGATGCCATCCCAGGGATTCGATCCCATCCCAGGGATCCCATCCTATCCCAGGGATCCCATCCCTGGGATCCCATCCCAGGGATCCCATCCCATACCAGGGATCCCATCCCATCCCATCCCATCCCATCCCATCCCATCCCATCCCAGGGATCCCATACCAGGGATCCCATCCCATCCCCGGGTCCCCATCCCAGGGATTCCATCCCATCCCAACCCATCCCATCCCATGGATACCATCCGATCCCAGAGATCCCATCCCAGGGATCCCATCCCAGGGATCCCATCCCATCCCAACCCATCCCATCCCATCCTACCCCATCCCATCCCATCCTATCCCATCCCATCCCATCCCATCCCATCTCATCCCATCCCATCGTAGGGATCCCATACCAGGTATCCCATCCCAGGGATCCCATACCGTACCACCCCAGGGATCCCATTCCATCCCATCCCATCCCATCGATCCCATCCCATCCCAAACCATTGTAGCCAATCCCATCTCATCCCACCCCATCCCATCCCATCCCATCCCATCCCAGGGACACCATCCCAGGGATAACATACCATCCCAACCCATCCCATCCCATCCGATCCCATCCCAGGGATCCCATCCCATACCATCCCATCCCATCGCAGGGATCCCATCCCATCCCATTCCATCCCATCCCATCACATCCCATCCCAGCGATCTCATCCCAGGAATTCCATCCCATCCCTGTGATCCCATCCCATCCCACCCATTCCCATCCCCGGAATCCCATCCCATCACATCCCACGGATCCCATAACATCCCAGGGATCCCATCCCATCCCATCCCATCCCATCCCATCCCAGGGATCCCATCCCAGGTATTCCATCCCATCCCAGGGATTCCATCCCATACGAGGGATCACATCCCATGGATCCCATCCCAGGGATCCCAACCCTTCCCAGCTATCCCATCCCAGGGATTCCATCCCATCCCAGGGATCCCATTTTATCTGTTCCCATCACAGGGATCCCATCCCATCCCAGGGATCCCATCCCATCCCAACCCATCCCATCCCATCCCACCCCATCACATTCCATCCCATCCCATGGATCCCATCCCATCCCAGGGATCCCATCCCATTCCATCCCATCCCATCGCAGGGATCCCATCCCATCCCATCCCATCCCGTCCCATCCCATCCCACCCCATGCCATCCCATCCCATCCCATCCCATCCCATCCCATCCCATCCCATCCCATCCCAGGGATCTCATCCCAGGGATTCCATCCCATCCCAGGTATCCCATCCCAACCAATCCCAACCCAGGGATCCCATCCCACCCCATCCCATCCAATCCCATCCCATCCCATCCCAGGGACACCATCCCAGGGATACCATACCATCCCATCCCATCGCAGGGATCCCATCCCACCCCATCCCATCCCATCCCATCCCATCCCATCCCATCCCATCCCATCCCATCCCATCCCAGCGATCTCATCCCAGGGATTCCATCCCATCCCAGGTATCCCATCTCAACCAGTCCCAACCCAGGGATCCCATCCCATCTCATCCCATCCCATCCCAGGGATCCCATCCCATCCCACGTATCCCATCCCATCCCATCTCATCCCGCGGATCCCATGCCATGGCATCCCATCCCATCCCATCCCATCCCATCCCATCCCATCCCATCCCATCCCAGGGATCCCATCCCATCCAAACCCATCCCATCCCATCCCATCCCATCCCATCCCATCCCATCCCATCCCATCCCATCCCATCCCATCCCATTGTAGCCCATCCCATCCCTTCCCACCCCATCCTATCCCATCCCGTCCCATCACATCCCATCCCAGATATCCCATCCCAGGGATCCCATCCCAGGGATCCCATCCCATCCCATCGCAGGGATCCCATCCCATCCCATCCCATCCCATCACATCCCATCCCAGCGATCTCATCTCAGGGATTCCATCCCATCCCAGGTATCCCATCCCAACCAATCCTAACCCAGGGATCCCATCCCATCCAATCCCAGGGATCCCATCCCATCCCATCCCATCTCACCCCATCCCATCCCAGGGATCACATCCCATCCCACGGATCCCATCCCATCCCAGGCATCCCATCCGATCCCATCCAAGGATCCCATCCCATCCCATCCGATCCCATCCCATCCCATCCCATCCCTACCCATCCCATCCCATCCCATCCCATCCCATCCCATCCAATCCCAGGGATCCCATCCCATCCCATCCCATCCCATCCCATCCCATCTCACCCCATCCCATCCCAGGGATCACATCCCATCCCACGGATCCCATCCCATCCCATCCCAGGCATCCCATCCGATCCCATCCCAGGGATCCCATCCCATACCATCCCATCCCATCCCATCCCATCCCATCCCTACCCATCCCATCTCATCCCATCCCATCCCATCCAATCCCAGGGATCCCATCCCATCCCATGCCATCCCATCCCATCCCATCCCATCCCATCTCACCCCATCCCATCCCAGGGATCTCATCCCATCCCACGGATCCCATCCCATCCCATCCCAGGCATCCCATCCGATCCCATCCCAGGGATCCCATCCCATACCATCCCATCCCATTGCAGGGATCCCATCCCATCCCATCCCATCACATCCCATCCGAGCGATCTCATCCCAGGGATTCCATCCCATCCCTGTGATCCCATCCCATCCCACCCATTCCCATCCCAGGAATCCCATCCCATCACATCCCACGGATCCCATAACATCCCAGGGATCCCATCCCATCCCATCCCATTCCAGGGATCCCATCCCAGGGATCCCATCCCATCCCAGGGATCCCATCCCATCCCAACTTATCCCATCCCATCCTCTCCCATCCCAGGGATCCTATCCCATCCCAAGTAACCCATCCCATGGATCCCATCCCAGGGAGGCCATCCCATCCCAGGGATCCCAACCCATCCCAGGGATCCCATCCCATCCCATCCGATCCCATCCCAGGGATCCCATCCCATGGAACCCATCCCAATCCAGGGATCCCATCCCATCCCATCCCATCCCATCCCCGGGATCCCATTCCAGGGATTCCATCCCATCCCGGGGATACCAACCCATACGAGGGATCACAATCCAGGGATCCCATCCCTGGGATCCCATCTCATCCCATCCCAGGGATCCAATCCCATCCCATCCCATCCCATCCCAGGGATCCCATACCAGGTATCCCATCCCATCCCAGGGATCCCATTCCGTACCATCCCAGGGATCCCATTCCATCCCATCCCATCCCATCCCATCGCAGGGATCCCATCCCATCCCATCCCGTCCCATCCCATCCCACCCCATGCCATCCCATCCCATCCCATCCCATCCCATCCCATCCCATCCCATCCCATCCCATCCCATCCCATCCCATCCCATCCCATCCCATCCCAGGGATCTCATCCCAGGGATTCCATCCCATCCCAGGTATCCCATCCCAACCAATCCCAACCCAGGGATCCCATCCCACCCCATCCCATCCAATCCCATCCCATCCCATCCCAGGGACACCATCCCAGGGATACCATACCATCCCATCCCATCGCAGGGATCCCATCCCACCCCATCCCATCCCATCCCATCCCATCCCATCCCATCCCATCCCATCCCATCCCAGCGATCTCATCCCAGGGATTCCATCCCATCCCAGGTATCCCATCCCAACCAGTCCCAACCCAGGGATCCCATCCCATGACATCTCATCCCATCCCATCCCAGGGATCCCATCCCATCCCACGTATCCCATCCCATCCCATCTCATAGCGCGGATCCCATGCCATGGCATCCCATCCCATCCCATCCCATCCCATCCCATCCCAGGGATCCCATCCCATCCAAACCCATCCCATCCCATCCCATCCCATCCCATCCCATCCCATCCCATCCCATCCCATCCCATCCCATCCCATTGTAGCCCATCCCATCCCTTCCCACCCCATCCTATCCCATCCCGTCCCATCACATCCCATCCCAGATATCCCATCCCAGGGATCCCATCCCAGGGATCCCATCCCATCCCATCGCAGGGATCCCATCCCATCCCATCCCATCCCATCCCATCACATCCCATCCCAGCGATCTCATCTCAGGGATTCCATCCCATCCCAGGTATCCCATCCCAACCAATCCTAACCCAGGGATCCCATCCCATCCAATCCCAGGGATCCCATCCCATCCCATCCCATCCCATCCCATCTCACCCCATCCCATCCCAGGGATCACATCCCATCCCACGGATCCCATCCCATCCCCGGCATCCCATCCGATCCCATCCAAGGATCCCATCCCATCCCATCCCATCCGATCCCATCCAAGGATCCCATCCCAGGGATCCCATCCCATCCCATCCCATCCCAGGGATCCCATCCCATCCCTTCCCATCCCGTCCCAGGGATCCCATCCCATGGAACCCATCCCAACCGAGGGTTCCCATCCCATTCCAACCCATCCAATCCCATACCAGGGATCCCATCCCAGAGATTCCATCCCATCATAGGGATGCCATCCCAGGGATTCGATCCCAACCCAGGGATCCCATCCTATCCCAGGGATCCCATCCCAGGGATTCCATCCCATCCCAGGGATCCCATCCCATACGAGGGATCACATTCCAGGGATCCCATCCCAGGGATCCCATCCCATCCCAGGCATCCCATCCCATCCCAGGGATCCCATCCCATCCCAGGGATCCCATCCCATCCCATCCCAAGGATCCCATCCCATCCCAGCTATCCCACCCCAGGGATTCCATCCCATCCCAGGGATCCCATTTCATCTGTTCCCATCCCAGGGATCCCATACCAGGGATCCCATCCCATCCCAGGGATCCCAACCCATCCCATCCCATCCCATCCCATCCCATCCCATTGTAGCCCATCCCAACCCTTCCCACCCCATCCCATCCCATCCCGTCCCATCACATCCCATCCCAGATATCCCATCCCAGGGATCCCATCCCATCCCAGGGATCCCATCCAATCCCATCCCATCCCATCCAATCCCATCCCATCCCATCCCATCCCATCCCATCCCATCCCATCCCATCCCATCCCATCCCATCCTAGGGATCCCATACCAGGTATCCCATCCCATCCCAGGGATTCCATTCCGTACCATCCCAGGGATCCTATTTCATCCCATCCCATCCCATCGATCCCATCCCATCCCAACCCATCGTAGCCAATCCCATCCCATCCCACCCCATCCCATCCCATCCCATCCCATCCCATCCCATCCCATCCCATCCCATCCCATCCAATCCCAGGGACACCATCCCAGGGATACCATACCATCCCATCCCATCGCAGGGATCCAATCCCATCCCATCCCATCACATCCCATCACAGCGATCTCATCCCAGGGATTCCATCCCATCCCAGGTATCCCATCCCAACCAATCCTAACCCAGGGATCTCATCCCATCCAATCCCAGGGATCCCATCCCATCCCATCTCACCCCATCCCATCCCAGGGATCACATCCCATCCCACGGATCCCATCCCATCCCATCCCAGGCATCCCATCCGATCCCATCCAAGGGATCCCATCCCATCCCATCCCAGGGATCCCATCCCATCCCATCCCATCCCAGGGATCCCATCCCATCCCATCCAATCCCATCCCATCACATCCCATCCCAGGGATCCCATCCCATGGAACCCATCCCAACCCAGGGATCCCATCCCATTCCAACCCATCCAATCCCATCCCAGGGATCCCATCCCAGAGATTCCATCCCATCCCAGGGATGCCATCCCAGGGATTCGATCCCATCCCAGGGATCCCATCCTATCCCAGGGATCCCATCCCAGGGATCCCATCCCAGGGATCCCATCCCATACCAGGGATCCCATCCCATCCCATCCCATCCCATCCCAGGGATCCCATACCAGGGATCCCATCTCATCCCCGGGTCCCCATCCCAGGGATTCCATCCCATCCCAACCCATCCCATCCCATGGATACCATCCGATCCCAGAGATCCCATCCCAGGGATCCCATCCCAGGGATCCCATCCCATCCCAACCCATCCCATCCCATCCTACCCCATCCCATCCCATCCTATCCCATCCCATCCCATCCCATCCCATCTCATCCCATCCCATCGTAGGGATCCCATACCAGGTATCCCATCCCAGGGATCCCATACCGTACCACCCCAGGGATCCCATTCCATCCCATCCCATCCCATCGATCCCATCCCATCCCAAACCATTGTAGCCAATCCCATCTCATCCCACCCCATCCCATCCCATCCCATCCCATCCCATCCCATCCCATCCCATCCCATCCCATCCCATCCCAGGGACACCATCCCAGGGATAACATACCATCCCAACCCATCCCATCCCATCCGATCCCATCCCAGGGATCCCATCCCATACCATCCCATCCCATCGCAGGGATCCCATCCCATCCCATTCCATCCCATCCCATCACATCCCATCCCAGCGATCTCATCCCAGGAATTCCATCCCATCCCTGTGATCCCATCCCATCCCACCCATTCCCATCCCCGGAATCCCATCCCATCACATCCCACGGATCCCATAACATCCCAGGGATCCCATCCCATCCCATCCCATCCCATCCCATCCCAGGGATCCCATCCCAGGTATTCCATCCCATCCCAGGGATTCCATCCCATACGAGGGATCACATCCCATGGATCCCATCCCAGGGATCCCAACCCTTCCCAGCTATCCCATCCCAGGGATTCCATCCCATCCCAGGGATCCCATTTTATCTGTTCCCATCACAGGGATCCCATCCCATCCCAGGGATCCCATCCCATCCCAACCCATCCCATCCCATCCCACCCCATCACATTCCATCCCATCCCATGGATCCCATCCCATCCCAGGGATCCCATCCCATTCCATCCCATCCCATCGCAGGGATCCCATCCCATCCCATCCCGTCCCATCCCATCCCACCCCATGCCATCCCATCCCATCCCATCCCATCCCATCCCATCCCATCCCAGGGATCTCATCCCAGGGATTCCATCCCATCCCAGGTATCCCATCCCAACCAATCCCAACCCAGGGATCCCATCCCACCCCATCCCATCCAATCCCATCCCATCCCATCCCAGGGACACCATCCCAGGGATACCATACCATCCCATCCCATCGCAGGGATCCCATCCCACCCCATCCCATCCCATCCCATCCCATCCCATCCCATCCCATCCCATCCCATCCCATCCCAGCGATCTCATCCCAGGGATTCCATCCCATCCCAGGTATCCCATCCCAACCAGTCCCAACCCAGGGATCCCATCCCATCTCATCCCATCCCATCCCAGGGATCCCATCCCATCCCACGTATCCCATCCCATCCCATCTCATCCCGCGGATCCCATGCCATGGCATCCCATCCCATCCCATCCCATCCCATCCCATCCCATCCCATCCCATCCCATCCCATCCCAGGGATCCCATCCCATCCAAACCCATCCCATCCCATCCCATCCCATCCCATCCCATCCCATCCCATTGTAGCCCATCCCATCCCTTCCCACCCCATCCTATCCCATCCCGTCCCATCACATCCCATCCCAGATATCCCATCCCAGGGATCCCATCCCAGGGATCCCATCCCATCCCATCGCAGGGATCCCATCCCATCCCATCCCATCCCATCACATCCCATCCCAGCGATCTCATCTCAGGGATTCCATCCCATCCCAGGTATCCCATCCCAACCAATCCTAACCCAGGGATCCCATCCCATCCAATCCCAGGGATCCCATCCCATCCCATCCCATCTCACCCCATCCCATCCCAGGGATCACATCCCATCCCACGGATCCCATCCCATCCCCGGCATCCCATCCGATCCCATCCAAGGATCCCATCCCATCCCATCCCATCCGATCCCATCCAAGGATCCCATCCCAGGGATCCCATCCCATCCCATCCCATCCCAGGGATCCCATCCCATCCCTTCCCATCCCGTCCCAGGGATCCCATCCCATGGAACCCATCCCAACCGAGGGTTCCCATCCCATTCCAACCCATCCAATCCCATACCAGGGATCCCATCCCAGAGATTCCATCCCATCATAGGGATGCCATCCCAGGGATTCGATCCCAACCCAGGGATCCCATCCTATCCCAGGGATCCCATCCCAGGGATTCCATCCCATCCCAGGGATCCCATCCCATACGAGGGATCACATTCCAGGGATCCCATCCCAGGGATCCCATCCCATCCCAGGCATCCCATCCCATCCCAGGGATCCCATCCCATCCCAGGGATCCCATCCCATCCCATCCCAAGGATCCCATCCCATCCCAGCTATCCCACCCCAGGGATTCCATCCCATCCCAGGGATCCCATTTCATCTGTTCCCATCCCAGGGATCCCATACCAGGGATCCCATCCCATCCCAGGGATCCCAACCCATCCCATCCCATCCCATCCCATCCCATCCCATCCCATTGTAGCCCATCCCAACCCTTCCCACCCCATCCCATCCCATCCCGTCCCATCACATCCCATCCCAGGGATCCCATCCCATCCCATCCAATCCCATCCGATCCCATCCCATCCCACCCATTCCCATCCCAGGTATCCCATCCCAGGGATCCCATCCCATCCCATCCCATCCCATCCCATCCCACCCATTCTCATCCCAGGAATCCCATCCCATCACATCCCACGGATCCCATAACATCCCAGGGATCCCATCCCATCCCATCCCAGGGATCCCATCCCAGGGATCCCATCTCATCCCAGGGATCCAATCCCAGAAATCCTATCCCAAACCATCCCATCCCATGGATCCCATCCCATCCCAGGGATCCCATCCCATCCCATCCCATATCATCCCAGGGATCGCATTCCATCCCATCCCATCCCATCCGATCCCATCCCATGCCATCCCAGGGATCCCATCCCATCCCGGGGTTCCCGTCCCCTCCCTTCCCATCCCATGCCATCCCTTCCCATCCCATCCCATCCCATCCCATCCCATCCCATCCCATCCCAGGGATCCCATCCCATCCCATTCCATCCCCGGGATCCCATCCCAGGGATTCCATCCCATCACAGGGATCCCATCCCATCCCAGGGATCCCATCCCATCCCAGGGATAACATCCCAGGGATCCCATCCCATTCCAGGGATCCCATCCCATTCCATCCCATCCCATCTCATCCCAGGGATCACATCCCATCCCAGGGATCCCATGTCAGAGATCCCATCCCATCTCACGGATGCCATCCCAGGGATTCGATTCCAATGCAGGAATCCCATACTATCCCAGGGATCCCATTCCAGGGATCCCATCCCATCCCATCCCATCCCATCCCAGGAATACCATCCCATCCCATCCCATCCCATCCCATCCCATTCCAGGGATCCCATCCCATCCCAGTGAACACATCCCATCTCAGGGATCCCATGCCATCCCAGGGATCCCATCCCATCCCATCCCAGGGAGCCCATCCGATCCCATCCCAGGGATCCCATCCCATTCCCACCAATCCCATCCCACCCCATCCCATCCCATCCCATCCCATCCCATCCCATCCCTTCCCATCCCATGCCATCCCAGGGATCCCATCCCATCCCAGGGATCTTATTTCATCCCAGGGATCCCATCCCATCCCTTTCCATCCCATCCCATCCCTTCCCATCCCATCCCATCCCATCCCATCCCAGGGATCACATCACAGGGATCCCATCCCTGGGATCCCATCTCATCCCATCCCAGGGATCCAATCCCATCCCATCTCATCCCAGGGATCCCATAACATCCCATCCCAGGGTTCCCAACCCATCCCAACCCATGCCATCCCATCCAATCCCATCCCATCCCAGGGATCGCATCCCATCTCAGGGATCCCATTCCATCCCATCCAAGGATACCATCCCATCCCATCCCATCCCATCCCATTGTAGACCATCCCATCCCTTCCCACCACATCCCATCCCATCCCGTCCCATCACATCCCATCCCAGATATCCCATCCCATCCCATCCCATCCCAGGGATCCCATCCAATCCCATCCCAGGAATCCCATCCGATCCCATCCCATCCAATCCCATCCCATCCCATCCCATCCCATCCCATCCCATCCCATCCCATCCCATCTCATCCCACGGATCCCATGCCATGGCATCCCGTCCCATCACATCCCATCCCAGATATCCCATCCCAGGGATCCCATCCCATCCCATCCCAGGGAGCCCATCCCATCCCATCCCAGGTATCCCTCCCATCCCATCCAATCCCATCCCATCCCATCCCACGGATCCCATCCCAGGGATCCCATCCCATCCCCGGGTCCCCATCCCAGGGATTCCATCCCATCCCAACCCATCCCATCCCATCGATCCCATCCCATCCCCGGGTCCCCATCCCCGGGATTCCATCCCATCCCAACCCATCCCATCCCATCGATCCCATCCGATCCCAGAGATCCCATCCCAGGGATCCCATCCCATCGCAGGGATCCCATCCCATCCTATCCCGTCCCATCCCATCCTACCCCATCCCATCCCATCCCATCCCATCCCAGGGATCCCATACCAGGTATCCCATCCCATCCCAGGGATCACATTCCGTACCATCCCAGGGATCCCATTCCATCCCATCCCATTCCATCCCATCCCATCCCATCCCATCCCAGGGATCCTATCCCATCCCCGGGATCCTATCCAATCCCAGGGATCCCATCCAATCCCAGGGATCCCAGCCCATCCCATCCCATCCCCGGGATCCCATCCCCGGGATCCCATCCCAGCCAAACCCATCCCAATGCAGGGATCCCATCCCAACCCCGGGATCCCATCCCATCCCATCAAGTCCCGTCCCATCCCATCCCATCCCATCCCATCCCATCCCATCCCATCCCATCCCATCCCATCCCATCCCATCCCATCCCATCCCATCCTATCCCATCCCATCCCATCCCATCCCATCCCATCCCATCCCATCCCATCCCAGGGATCTGCTCCCATCCCAGGGATCCCATCCCATCCCCGGGATCCCTTCCCAGGGATCCCATCCCATCCCAGGGATCCCATCCCAGGGATTCCATCCCATCCCAGGAATCCCATCCCATCCCAGGGATCCCATCCCATACGAGGGATCTCATTCCAGGGATCCTATCCCAGGGATCCCATCCCATCCCAGGGATCCCATCCCATCCCAACCCATCCCATCCCATCCCATCCCATCCTCTCCCATCCCAGGGATCCTATCCCATCCCAAGTAACCCATCCCATGGATCCCATCCCAGGCATCCCATCCCATCCCAGGGATCCCATCCCGTTCCAACCCATCCCAACCCGTTCCAGGGATCCCACCCTATCCCAGGGATTCCATCCCAGGGATCCCAGCCCTTCCCATCCCATCGCATCCGATCCCATCCCAGGGATCCCATCCCATCCCATTCCATCCCATCCCCTCCCCTCCCATCCCATCGATCCCATCCCATTCCAACCCATTCTAGCCCATCCCATCCCATTCGATCCCATCCCATCCAATCCCATCCGATCCCATCCCATGTATCCCATCCCAGGGATACCATCCGATCCCATCCCAGCGCAGGGATCCCATCCCATCCCATCCCATCCCATCCCATCCCATCCCATCCAATCCCATCCCATCCCATCCCTGGGATCCCATTCCAGGGATCCCATTCCAGGGATCCCATCCCATCCCAGGGATCCCATCCCATCCCAACCCATCCCATCCCATCCCATCCCATCCCATCCCAACCCATCCCATCCCATCCCATCCTACCCCATCCCATCCCATCCCATCCCACCCCATCCCATCCCATCCCATCCTAGGGATCCCATACCAGGTATCCCATCCCATCCCATGGATCCCATTCCATACCAGCCCAGGGATCCCATTCCATCCCATCCCATCCCATCGATCCCATCCCATCCCAACCGATTGTAGCCAATCCCATACCATCCCACCCCATCCCATCCCATCCCATCCCATCCCATCTCATCCCATCCCATCCCATCTCATCCCATCCCACGGATCCCATCCCATCCAATCCCATCCCAGGGATCCCATACCAGGTATCCCATCCCATCCCAGGGATCCCATTCCGTACCATCCCAGGGATCCCATTCCATCCCATTCCATCCCATCCCATCGCAGGGATCCCATCCCATCCCATCCCGTCCCATCCCATCCCACCCCATGCCATCCCATCCCATCCCATCCCATCCCATCCCGTCCCATCCCATCCCAGGGATCTCATCCCAGGGATTCCATCCCATCCCAGGTATCCCATCCCAACCAATCCCAACCCAGGGATCCCATCGCATCCCATCCCATCCCATCTCATCCCATCCCAGGGATCCCATCCCATCCCACGTATCCCATCCCATCCCAGGGATCCCGTCCCATCCATACCAATCCCATCCCATCCCACCCCATCCCATCCCATCCCATCCCATCCCATCCCATCCCATCCCATCCCATCCCATCCCATCCCATCCCATCCCATCCCATCCCATCCCATCCCATCCCATTGTAGCCCATCCCATCCCTTCCCACCCCATCCCATCCCGTCCCGTCCCATCACACCCCATCCCAGATATCCCATCCCAGGGATCCCATCCCATCCCAGGGATCCCATCCCATCCCAGGGATCCCATCCGATCCCATCCCATCCCATCCCATCGCATCCCATCCCAGGGATCCCATACCAGAGATCCCATCCCATCCCCGGGTCCCCATCACAGGGATTCCATCCCATCCCAACCCATCCCATCCCATGGATACCATCCCATCCCAGAGATCCCATCGCAGGGATCCCATCCCATCCCGTCCCATCCCATCCTACCCCATCCCATCCCATCCCATCCCATCCCAGGGATCCCATCCCAGGTATCCCATCCCATCCCAGGGATCCCATTCCGTACCATCCCAGGGATCCCATTCCATCCCATCCCATCCCATCCCATCGCAGGGATCCCATTCCATCCCATCCCATCCCATCCCATCCCAGGGATCTCATCCCAGGGATTCCATCCCATCCCAGGTATCCCATCCCAACCAATCCCATCCCAGGGATCCCATCGCATCCCATCCCATCCCATCCCATCCCATCTCATCCCATCCCAGGGATCCCATCCCATCCCACGTATCCCATCCCATCCCATCTCATCCCGCGGATCCCATGCCATGGCATCCCATCCCATCCCATCCCATCCCAGGGATCCCGTCCCATCCAAACCCATCCCATCCCATCCCACCCCATCCCATCCCATCCCATCCCATCTCATCCCATCCCATCCCATCTCATCCCATCCCACGCATCCCATCCCATCCCATCTCATCCCAGGGATCCCATGCCATGGCGTCCCATCCCATCCCAGCCCAGGGATCCCATCCCATCCAAACCCATCCCATCCCATCCCAGGGATCCCATCCCAGGTATCCCATCCCATCCCAGGGATCCCATTCCGTACCATCCCAGGGATCCCATTCCATCCCATCCCATCCCATCCCATCCCATCGCAGGGATCCCATTCCATCCCATCCCATCCCATCCCAGGGATATCATCCCAGGGATTCCATCCCATCCCAGGTATCCCATCCCAACCAATCCCAACCCAGGGATCCCATCGCATCCCATCCCATCCCATCCCATCTCATCCCATCCCAGGGATCCCATCCCATCCCACGTATCCCATCCCATCCCATCTCATCGCGCGGATCCCATGCCATGGCATCCCATCCCATCCCATCCCATCCCATCCCATCCCATCCCATCCCATCCCATCCCATCCCAGGGATCCCGTCCCATCCAAACCCATCCCATCCCATCCCACCCCATCCCATCCCATACCATCCCATCTCATCCCATCCCATCCCATCTCATCCCATCCCACGGATCCCATCCCATCCCATCTCATCCCAGGGATCCCATGCCATGGCGTCCCATCCCATCCCAGCCCAGGGATCCCATCCCATCCAAACCCATCCCATCCCATCCCAGGGATCCCATCCAATCCCATCCCATCCCATCCCATCCCATCCCATCCCATCCCATCCCAGGAATCCCATCCCATGCCATTCCAGGGAACCCATCCCATCCCAGTGAACACATCCCATCCCAGGCATCCCATCCCATCCCACGTATCCCATCCCATCCCATCCCATCCCATCCCAGGGATCCCATCCGATCCCATCCCATCCAATCCCATCCCATCCCATCCCATCCGATCCCATCCCACCCCATCTCATCCCGCGGATCCCATGCCATGGCATCCCATCCCATCCCATCCCAGGGATCCCGTCCCATCCAAACCCATCCCATCCCATCCCATCCCATCCCATCCCATCCCATCCCATCCCATCCCATTGTAGGCCATCCCATCCCTTCCCACCCCATCCCATCCCAACCCGTCCCATCACATCCCATCCCAGATATCCCATCCCAGGGATCCCATCGTTCTTCTTGCGGGTGACCAGGTAAAGAGGGCTCACAATCTGGCTGTACTCAGGAATGTGCATTCTCCAAAAGCCTATGGCACCTAGGAAGGCTTGTGTTTCCTTCTTGCTGGTTGGTGGAGACATTGCAGTGATCTTATTGATGACCTCACTGGGGATCTGGCGCCGTCCATCTTGCCACTTTACTCCCAGGAACTGGATCTCTTGGGCAGGCCCTTTGACTTTGCTCTTTTTAATGGCGAAGCCGGCTCCCAGCAGAATCTCAATGATCTTTTCTCCTTTCTGAAATACTTCCATTGCCGTATCCCCCCACACAATGATGTCATCAATGTACTGCAGATGTTCTGGAGCTCCACCCTTCTCCAGTGTAGCCTGGATCAGCCCATGACAGATGGTGGGGCTGTGTTTCCACCCCTGGGGCAGTCGGTTCCACATGTATTGCACACCCCTCCAGGTGAAAGCGAACTGAGGCCTGCACTCTGCTGCCAGAGGAATGGAGAAGAATGCATTGGCGATGTCAATGGTGGCGTACCACTTTGCTGCCTTGGACTCCAGCTAGTACTGCAGTTCCAGCATGTCCGGCACGGCAGCGCTCAGCGGTGGAGTCACCTCATTCAGTGCACGATAGTCCACTGTCAATCTCCATTCTCCTTCAGATTTACGCACAGGCCAGATGGGGCTGTTGAAGGGTGAGTGGGTTTTGCTGACCACCCCTTGGCTCTCCAGCTCACGGATCATCTTGTGGATGGGGATCACGGCATCTCGATTCGTCCGGTACTGCCGGCGGTGCACTGTTGAGGTAGCAATTGGCACCTGTTGCTCTTTCACCCTGAGGAGTCCCACTGCAGATGGGTTTTCTGATAGCCCAGGCAGGGTGTTCAACTGCTTAATGCCCTCTGCTGCCACAGCAGCTATTCCAAAAGCCCACCTGAGTCCCTTTGGGTCTTTGTAATAGCCATTCCTGAGGAAGTCTATGCCTAGGATACATGGTGCCTCTGGGCCAGTCACAATTGGATGTTTCTGCCACTCTTTCCCAGTCAGGCTCACCTCAGCCTCCAGCAGAGTCAATTCCTGAGATCCCCCTGTAACCCCAGCAATTGAAACAGGTTCCTTTCCGACATGTCCTGATGGTATTAATGTACATTGTGAACCAGTGTCAACCAATGCTCTGTGTTCCTGTGGCTCTGATGTGCCAGGCCATCGGATCCACACCGTCCAAAAGATCCGGTTTTCCCGTGCCTCTCCCTGGCTAGAGGCAGGGCCCCTCTAGCCCTGGTTATTATTTCTCTCCTGGGCATACATACTGGAGGTTCCTTCAAGGGGATCTGACAGATCATCCTCCCTTCTGTAATACGCTGCACCTCCATGGGAGGCTGAGGCTACCCTCACTTTAGTGGAGTTCCCTCTGTTGGTGTTCCCCTCCCTGATTTGGCGCACCCGTGCTGCCAGGACGGAAGTGGGTTTCCCATCCCACCTTCTCATGTCTTCCCCGTGGTCACGTAGAAAAAACCACAGGTCAGCACGTGGGGTGTACCCTCTCTCCCTAGCTGGGGGGCGTTGGGCTCTACTTTTGGGGTCCATGACTCTCACTGGTGCTGCACTGATCTTCCTCACCTCTTCCCTTATCTCCTTCATCTCCTCCTTAAACTCCTCTCTGAGGTCCTTAGCCACAGCAGAGACATGAGCCTGCACTGGGCCAGCCATCATACTCTGATAATTCCTGAGCCTGTTGGCAACAGAACCCACTGTCACTTGGTTGGTATCAGCATCAATCATTGCAATAAAGGGGGTATATTGAGATGGGCCCAGGTTTGCCAGATTCCACAACATCTGCCCTGTGCACCTGACCTTGTCAGGGTCATTGTCATGCTGTCCATCCCTCCCAAAGAGCACCTCCAGTACTGCCACTTCTCTCAGCTTTTGGATCCCTTCCTCAAGGGTATTCCAACGTGTTCTCTGGTGGTACTCCTGCATTCTTTCCCTGTGGACAAATCTCTCTCTCACACTCATTAAAAGTCGCTCCCAGAGGGAAAGGAGACCTGTCTCCCTTACAAATACCTGGTCCACACCTGAGTCCTGGGTCAAGGCTCCCAAATTCCTTGCCTCAGTACCATCCAGTTGCACACCTGTACCCATAAGGTCCCAGACCCGCAGTAACCAGGTTGTAAAAGCCTCACGGCCCCGTCGTACAATGTCTTTTCGCAGGTTACGGAGACTCTCGTATGACAGGGACTCGGTGATGATCTCAACTTCTGGCTCCCCTGCTGGTTGTGAGGGGCCCCCTTCCTGACCCTTATTATCTAGGTGCCTTGTTTTCATCTTAGACTTCCTAGTTTCCACAGGGGCAACTGCTGCTGGCTGTGAGTGCCCTTGCAGTTCAGCTGGAACCTGGACAGATGTAACATCTGTGGGTCCCACTGCTGCACCACCAGAGTCTCCCTCTTTAAGGCAGGGGGAGGGTTTCTCACCAGCTGGGGAGAGGTACTCCTTCAGCATCTGGCCCATCTCACGTATCTCCTTTGCTAGCACCCCCACCCATTCTGGGTGGTTCCTTTCCGAGGTGGGCTGTGGAGCAGGGTCAAACTCTGGGGTAATATCCCTAGTCTCTGGGATAGGATCAGGCTCTGGGGTAACCTCCCTAGTCTCTGGGACAAGATCAGGCTCTGGGGTAACCTCCCTAGTCTCTGGGACAGGATCAGGCTCTGGGGTAACATCACTATTTCCTCGGGTAGGTATCAGGGCTGTTATCCAAGTCAATCTCCCCTTATCTCTGAATGTTAGATAGAACAGGTTTAACAGGGATATAAGCAACACTAGCCACAATATAATGTCATTAGCATTTAAAGTGGATTGGAACCCCTTGAAGACTGGTGGGGTGAACTTCAAAAACCCTGTGATGGGTTGAGAAAAAATTTCACCTGCTGCCACTTCCTCACAGTAAGTACCATTATTGAAGTAGCCCCAGAAAAACACACTTAGAGTGTGATAGCTCTGAATCCATGTGGCCATCTTCCAGAGAAAATTAAAAATCCATGAATTCCTCAACTGATCAACCCACATAATAAACTGGATAATAGCCACAGTAACCTTGGTTATGAAACTCATGTTTAAAAAAAGGGCTTGCAAATGGGAGAGATATAGCAGTGACCACATGGAGGCCAATCCAGGGTAAGCTGGACAGCATGGTGTCACCTACCACAAGCTTGGGTAATTTAAGAACTGTTATCCCCTTTTCTACCCCTCTCTCAATGCCCTCAGGCAATGCCCCACGTTGGGCGCCAAAATCTGTCTCGGTTTGAAAGACAGGTATGGTCTAAGGAAAGGCAGGAGCCCCTTTTCTGCGATGCAGAGTGCAATCCCCCTCCCTTTTAATTATTTTAGGTCCAATTCAGACACCTTCAGGCAGGAGATATGGGGATGAGAATAACAGTTCTTTACTGGTATTTAACAAAGCAGAAAAAAAACAACAACAGCTATAAAAATTGGCAACAGAAACAGTCTAGCTCCACTCCAGTCCCTTCTGGCCGCAGGCCGTCTCCCTGTGCTGTTACCGGTGCTGTGGGGGCAGGGCAGGTCCCGCGCAGTTGAAGAGGGCTGGGTGATGGCGGCCGCGGCCCAGGGGAGAGAGAGGATGGGGAAAGTTACTCCCCCCTCACGGTGTTGGTCGTGGTGCTCAGCAGAGTGTCCGGAGGTAGTAGGGTGAGCTGGGAGAGCAGCGGAGCGATGTCCAAAGGCAGGGAGCGTGGATCTCAGCGCTGGGATGACAGGGGAAGATGCCAGAGCAGAGCCCAGGTTGTCTTCCCACTCCAGGAGCCAAGCGAGAGAGCGTCCCCCGCTCCAGACCCCCCTATCCCACCTTTCCTTTTCCGGTTCCCCCCCCTCCCCCTCCAGCCACCCCCCTACGAGAGAACATTATCTGTCGTTTTAAGGTGTAGCCACAATTAATTAGCATAACAATGGGAGAAATTCCACAGAAAGAAAAGCGAAGCATTCAACCCCCAACATTATCCACCCCTGAATTTCTCCCATACTAATATGCTATATCAAATTACACTGTTACATTATATATACATACATGCAGTTAGAGACATAGGCACAGTACTATAGGTATTTCACCCTAAAACAAGGTCTCCTTGGGGTATGCATCTGGTCTCTCCATTCTTTTGCATCACCCACCAGGTGCAACCTGGTCCTTGAGCGAATACAACTCCATGGATGGGATTGTCTTTGCTGGAGGCAGGATTCACCCAAACAGTTTTTCCTAGCATACCTCTCATGTGTACCACTGGAACCTTATCTCCATTCGATATTCCCAAGGGCTCAGATTGGGCAGGGCCTGCTCGGTTAGTGGAACCTCGGGTGTTCACTAACCAGGTGGCCTTTGGTAGATTAATCTCCCAGTTCTTGAAAGTTCCCCCACCCAGTGCCTTCAAGATGGTTTTAAGCAGGCCATTGCACCGTTCAACTTTCCCTGCAGCTGGTGCATGGTAGGGGATATGGTACACCCACTCAATGCCGTGTTCTCTAGCCCAGGTGTTTATAAGGCTGTTCTTGAAATGAGTCCCATTGTCTGACTCAATTCTCTCAGGGGTACCATGCCTCCAAAGAACTTGTTTTTCCAGGCCCAGGATGGTGTTCCGAGCAGTGGCATGAGGCACAGGGTAGGTCTCCAACCATCCAGTGGTGGCTTCCACCATGGTCAGTACATAGCGCTTGCCCTGGCGGGTTTGAGGCAGTGTGATGTAGTCAATCTGCCAGGCCTCTCCATACTTATATTTGGACCATCGCCCCCCATACCAGAGGGGCTTCACCCGCTTGGCTTGCTTGATGGCAGCGCATGTCTCACAGTCATGGATAACTTGAGAAATACTGTCCATGGTTAGATCCACCCCTCGGTCTCGTGCCCACTTATATGTGGCATCTCTGCCCTGATGACCTGAGGCATCATGGGCCCATCGAGCCAGGAACAACTCTCCCTTGTGCTGCCAGTCTAAATCTATCTGCGACACCTCTATCTGTGCAGCCTGATCTACCTGCTCATTGTGTCGGTGTTCCTCATTAGCCCGACTCTTGGGGACATGGGCATCTACGTGACAGACTTTCACAGGCAACTTCTCTACCCGGGTGGCAATGTCTTTCCATTCATTGGCAGCCCAGATTGGTTTTCCCCTACGTTGCCAGTTAGCCTTTTTCCACCTTTCCAGCCATCCCCACAGAGCATTGGCTACCATCCATGAATCAGTGTAAAGGTAGAGTTTTGGCCACTTCTCTCTTTCAGCAATGTCCAGGGCCAGCTGAACAGCTTTGAGTTCAGCAAGTTGACTCGATCCACCTTCTCCTTCGGTAGCTTGTGCAACCTGTCGTGTGGGGCTCCATACGGCTGCTTTCCACTTCCGGTTCATCCCCACGATGCGGCAGGAACCATCAGTGAAAAGAGCATAGCATGTTTCATCTGCTGGCAGTTGGTTATACGGTGGGGCTTCTTCGGCCCGGGTCACCTGTTCCTGTTCCTCTTCGTCGGCAAGGCCAAAGTCTTCCCCTTCCGGCCAGTTGGTAATAATCTCCAAAATCCCAGGGCGATTCGGGTTTCCAATACGGGCACGTTGTGTGATGAGGGCAATCCATTTACTCCATGTGGCGTCAGTGGCATGGTGGGTTGAGGGAACCTTTCCTTTAAACATCCAGCTCAGCACTGGCAGTCGGGGTGCCAGGAGGAGTTGTGTTTCTGTGCCAACCACCTCTGAGGCTGCTTGGACCCCTTCATAGGCGGCCAAGATCTCCCTCTCTGTCGGAGTGTAGTTGGCCTCGGACCCTCTGTAGCTTCGGCTCCAGAACCCCAGTGGTCGGCCTCGCGTCTCACCAGGCACCTTCTGCCAAAGGCTCCAGGACAGACCATGGTTCCCGGCTGCAGAGTAGAGCACGTTCTTCACATCTGGTCCCGTCCTGACTGGGCCAAGGGCTACTGCATGAGCAATCTCCTGCTTGATCTGGGCAAAGGCTTGCTGCTGCTCAGGGCCCCAGTGGAAATCGTTCTTCTTGCGGGTGACCAGGTAAAGAGGGCTCACAATCTGGCTGTACTCAGGAATGTGCATTCTCCAAAAGCCTATGGCACCTAGGAAGGCTTGTGTTTCCTTCTTGCTGGTTGGTGGAGACATTGCAGTGATCTTATTGATGACCTCACTGGGGATCTGGCGCCATACCATCCCATCCCATCGCAGGGATCCAATCCCATCCCATCCCATCACATCCCATCACAGCGATCTCATCCCAGGGATTCCATCCCATCCCAGGTATCCCATCCCAACCAATCCTAACCCAGGGATCTCATCCCATCCAATCCCAGGGATCCCATCCCATCCCATCCCATCTCACCCCATCCCATCCCAGGGATCACATCCCATCCCACGGATCCCATCCCATCCCATCCCAGGCATCCCATCCGATCCCATCCAAGGGATCCCATCCCATCCCATCCCAGGGATCCCATCCCATCCCATCCCATCCCAGGGATCCCATCCCATCCCATCCAATCCCATCCCATCACATCCCATCCCAGGGATCCCATCCCATGGAACCCATCCCAACCCAGGGATCCCATCCCATTCCAACCCATCCAATCCCATCCCAGGGATCCCATCCCAGAGATTCCATCCCATCCCAGGGATGCCATCCCAGGGATTCGATCCCATCCCAGGGATCCCATCCTATCCCAGGGATCCCATCCCTGGGATCCCATCCCAGGGATCCCATCCCATACCAGGGATCCCATCCCATCCCATCCCATCCCATCCCATCCCATCCCATCCCAGGGATCCCATACCAGGGATCCCATCCCATCCCCGGGTCCCCATCCCAGGGATTCCATCCCATCCCAACCCATCCCATCCCATGGATACCATCCGATCCCAGAGATCCCATCCCAGGGATCCCATCCCAGGGATCCCATCCCATCCCAACCCATCCCATCCCATCCTACCCCATCCCATCCCATCCTATCCCATCCCATCCCATCCCATCCCATCTCATCCCATCCCATCGTAGGGATCCCATACCAGGTATCCCATCCCAGGGATCCCATACCGTACCACCCCAGGGATCCCATTCCATCCCATCCCATCCCATCGATCCCATCCCATCCCAAACCATTGTAGCCAATCCCATCTCATCCCACCCCATCCCATCCCATCCCATCCCATCCCAGGGACACCATCCCAGGGATAACATACCATCCCAACCCATCCCATCCCATCCGATCCCATCCCAGGGATCCCATCCCATACCATCCCATCCCATCGCAGGGATCCCATCCCATCCCATTCCATCCCATCCCATCACATCCCATCCCAGCGA
Source organism: Sturnus vulgaris (assembly GCF_052056855.1). Classification (NCBI taxonomy): domain Eukaryota; kingdom Metazoa; phylum Chordata; class Aves; order Passeriformes; family Sturnidae; genus Sturnus; species Sturnus vulgaris. Next base: position 6,063,431 of record NC_142282.1, on the reverse strand, counting down.
TCTCATCCCAGGAATTCCATCCCATCCCTGTGATCCCATCCCATCCCACCCATTCCCATCCCCGGAATCCCATCCCATCACATCCCACGGATCCCATAACATCCCAGGGATCCCATCCCATCCCATCCCATCCCATCCCATCCCAGGGATCCCATCCCAGGTATTCCATCCCATCCCAGGGATTCCATCCCATACGAGGGATCACATCCCATGGATCCCATCCCAGGGATCCCAACCCTTCCCAGCTATCCCATCCCAGGGATTCCATCCCATCCCAGGGATCCCATTTTATCTGTTCCCATCACAGGGATCCCATCCCATCCCAGGGATCCCATCCCATCCCAACCCATCCCATCCCATCCCACCCCATCACATTCCATCCCATCCCATGGATCCCATCCCATCCCAGGGATCCCATCCCATTCCATCCCATCCCATCGCAGGGATCCCATCCCATCCCATCCCATCCCGTCCCATCCCATCCCACCCCATGCCATCCCATCCCATCCCATCCCATCCCATCCCATCCCATCCCATCCCATCCCATCCCAGGGATCTCATCCCAGGGATTCCATCCCATCCCAGGTATCCCATCCCAACCAATCCCAACCCAGGGATCCCATCCCACCCCATCCCATCCAATCCCATCCCATCCCATCCCAGGGACACCATCCCAGGGATACCATACCATCCCATCCCATCGCAGGGATCCCATCCCACCCCATCCCATCCCATCCCATCCCATCCCATCCCATCCCATCCCATCCCATCCCATCCCATCCCATCCCAGCGATCTCATCCCAGGGATTCCATCCCATCCCAGGTATCCCATCTCAACCAGTCCCAACCCAGGGATCCCATCCCATCTCATCCCATCCCATCCCAGGGATCCCATCCCATCCCACGTATCCCATCCCATCCCATCTCATCCCGCGGATCCCATGCCATGGCATCCCATCCCATCCCATCCCATCCCATCCCATCCCATCCCATCCCATCCCAGGGATCCCATCCCATCCAAACCCATCCCATCCCATCCCATCCCATCCCATCCCATCCCATCCCATCCCATCCCATCCCATCCCATCCCATCCCATCCCATTGTAGCCCATCCCATCCCTTCCCACCCCATCCTATCCCATCCCGTCCCATCACATCCCATCCCAGATATCCCATCCCAGGGATCCCATCCCAGGGATCCCATCCCATCCCATCGCAGGGATCCCATCCCATCCCATCCCATCCCATCACATCCCATCCCAGCGATCTCATCTCAGGGATTCCATCCCATCCCAGGTATCCCATCCCAACCAATCCTAACCCAGGGATCCCATCCCATCCAATCCCAGGGATCCCATCCCATCCCATCCCATCTCACCCCATCCCATCCCAGGGATCACATCCCATCCCACGGATCCCATCCCATCCCAGGCATCCCATCCGATCCCATCCAAGGATCCCATCCCATCCCATCCGATCCCATCCCATCCCATCCCATCCCTACCCATCCCATCCCATCCCATCCCATCCCATCCAATCCCAGGGATCCCATCCCATCCCATCCCATCCCATCCCATCCCATCTCACCCCATCCCATCCCAGGGATCACATCCCATCCCACGGATCCCATCCCATCCCATCCCAGGCATCCCATCCGATCCCATCCCAGGGATCCCATCCCATACCATCCCATCCCATCCCATCCCATCCCATCCCTACCCATCCCATCTCATCCCATCCCATCCCATCCAATCCCAGGGATCCCATCCCATCCCATGCCATCCCATCCCATCCCATCCCATCCCATCTCACCCCATCCCATCCCAGGGATCTCATCCCATCCCACGGATCCCATCCCATCCCATCCCAGGCATCCCATCCGATCCCATCCCAGGGATCCCATCCCATACCATCCCATCCCATTGCAGGGATCCCATCCCATCCCATCCCATCACATCCCATCCGAGCGATCTCATCCCAGGGATTCCATCCCATCCCTGTGATCCCATCCCATCCCACCCATTCCCATCCCAGGAATCCCATCCCATCACATCCCACGGATCCCATAACATCCCAGGGATCCCATCCCATCCCATCCCATTCCAGGGATCCCATCCCAGGGATCCCATCCCATCCCAGGGATCCCATCCCATCCCAACTTATCCCATCCCATCCTCTCCCATCCCAGGGATCCTATCCCATCCCAAGTAACCCATCCCATGGATCCCATCCCAGGGAGGCCATCCCATCCCAGGGATCCCAACCCATCCCAGGGATCCCATCCCATCCCATCCGATCCCATCCCAGGGATCCCATCCCATGGAACCCATCCCAATCCAGGGATCCCATCCCATCCCATCCCATCCCATCCCCGGGATCCCATTCCAGGGATTCCATCCCATCCCGGGGATACCAACCCATACGAGGGATCACAATCCAGGGATCCCATCCCTGGGATCCCATCTCATCCCATCCCAGGGATCCAATCCCATCCCATCCCATCCCATCCCAGGGATCCCATACCAGGTATCCCATCCCATCCCAGGGATCCCATTCCGTACCATCCCAGGGATCCCATTCCATCCCATCCCATCCCATCCCATCGCAGGGATCCCATCCCATCCCATCCCGTCCCATCCCATCCCACCCCATGCCATCCCATCCCATCCCATCCCATCCCATCCCATCCCATCCCATCCCATCCCATCCCATCCCATCCCATCCCATCCCATCCCAGGGATCTCATCCCAGGGATTCCATCCCATCCCAGGTATCCCATCCCAACCAATCCCAACCCAGGGATCCCATCCCACCCCATCCCATCCAATCCCATCCCATCCCATCCCAGGGACACCATCCCAGGGATACCATACCATCCCATCCCATCGCAGGGATCCCATCCCACCCCATCCCATCCCATCCCATCCCATCCCATCCCATCCCATCCCATCCCAGCGATCTCATCCCAGGGATTCCATCCCATCCCAGGTATCCCATCCCAACCAGTCCCAACCCAGGGATCCCATCCCATGACGTCTCATCCCATCCCATCCCAGGGATCCCATCCCATCCCACGTATCCCATCCCATCCCATCTCATAGCGCGGATCCCATGCCATGGCATCCCATCCCATCCCATCCCATCCCATCCCATCCCAGGGATCCCATCCCATCCAAACCCATCCCATCCCATCCCATCCCATCCCATCCCATCCCATCCCATCCCATCCCATCCCATCCCATCCCATCCCATCCCATTGTAGCCCATCCCATCCCTTCCCACCCCATCCTATCCCATCCCGTCCCATCACATCCCATCCCAGATATCCCATCCCAGGGATCCCATCCCAGGGATCCCATCCCATCCCATCGCAGGGATCCCATCCCATCCCATCCCATCCCATCCCATCACATCCCATCCCAGCGATCTCATCTCAGGGATTCCATCCCATCCCAGGTATCCCATCCCAACCAATCCTAACCCAGGGATCCCATCCCATCCAATCCCAGGGATCCCATCCCATCCCATCCCATCCCATCCCATCTCACCCCATCCCATCCCAGGGATCACATCCCATCCCACGGATCCCATCCCATCCCCGGCATCCCATCCGATCCCATCCAAGGATCCCATCCCATCCCATCCCATCCGATCCCATCCAAGGATCCCATCCCAGGGATCCCATCCCATCCCATCCCATCCCAGGGATCCCATCCCATCCCTTCCCATCCCGTCCCAGGGATCCCATCCCATGGAACCCATCCCAACCGAGGGTTCCCATCCCATTCCAACCCATCCAATCCCATACCAGGGATCCCATCCCAGAGATTCCATCCCATCATAGGGATGCCATCCCAGGGATTCGATCCCAACCCAGGGATCCCATCCTATCCCAGGGATCCCATCCCAGGGATTCCATCCCATCCCAGGGATCCCATCCCATACGAGGGATCACATTCCAGGGATCCCATCCCAGGGATCCCATCCCATCCCAGGCATCCCATCCCATCCCAGGGATCCCATCCCATCCCAGGGATCCCATCCCATCCCATCCCAAGGATCCCATCCCATCCCAGCTATCCCACCCCAGGGATTCCATCCCATCCCAGGGATCCCATTTCATCTGTTCCCATCCCAGGGATCCCATACCAGGGATCCCATCCCATCCCAGGGATCCCAACCCATCCCATCCCATCCCATCCCATCCCATCCCATTGTAGCCCATCCCAACCCTTCCCACCCCATCCCATCCCATCCCGTCCCATCACATCCCATCCCAGATATCCCATCCCAGGGATCCCATCCCATCCCAGGGATCCCATCCAATCCCATCCCATCCCATCCAATCCCATCCCATCCCATCCCATCCCATCCCATCCCATCCCATCCCATCCCATCCCATCCCATCCCATCCCATCCTAGGGATCCCATACCAGGTATCCCATCCCATCCCAGGGATTCCATTCCGTACCATCCCAGGGATCCTATTTCATCCCATCCCATCCCATCGATCCCATCCCATCCCAACCCATCGTAGCCAATCCCATCCCATCCCACCCCATCCCATCCCATCCCATCCCATCCCATCCCATCCCATCCCATCCAATCCCAGGGACACCATCCCAGGGATACCATACCATCCCATCCCATCGCAGGGATCCAATCCCATCCCATCCCATCACATCCCATCACAGCGATCTCATCCCAGGGATTCCATCCCATCCCAGGTATCCCATCCCAACCAATCCTAACCCAGGGATCTCATCCCATCCAATCCCAGGGATCCCATCCCATCCCATCTCACCCCATCCCATCCCAGGGATCACATCCCATCCCACGGATCCCATCCCATCCCATCCCAGGCATCCCATCCGATCCCATCCAAGGGATCCCATCCCATCCCATCCCAGGGATCCCATCCCATCCCATCCCATCCCAGGGATCCCATCCCATCCCATCCAATCCCATCCCATCACATCCCATCCCAGGGATCCCATCCCATGGAACCCATCCCAACCCAGGGATCCCATCCCATTCCAACCCATCCAATCCCATCCCAGGGATCCCATCCCAGAGATTCCATCCCATCCCAGGGATGCCATCCCAGGGATTCGATCCCATCCCAGGGATCCCATCCTATCCCAGGGATCCCATCCCAGGGATCCCATCCCAGGGATCCCATCCCATACCAGGGATCCCATCCCATCCCATCCCATCCCATCCCATCCCATCCCAGGGATCCCATACCAGGGATCCCATCTCATCCCCGGGTCCCCATCCCAGGGATTCCATCCCATCCCAACCCATCCCATCCCATGGATACCATCCGATCCCAGAGATCCCATCCCAGGGATCCCATCCCAGGGATCCCATCCCATCCCAACCCATCCCATCCCATCCTACCCCATCCCATCCCATCCTATCCCATCCCATCCCATCCCATCCCATCTCATCCCATCCCATCGTAGGGATCCCATACCAGGTATCCCATCCCAGGGATCCCATACCGTACCACCCCAGGGATCCCATTCCATCCCATCCCATCCCATCGATCCCATCCCATCCCAAACCATTGTAGCCAATCCCATCTCATCCCACCCCATCCCATCCCATCCCATCCCATCCCATCCCATCCCATCCCATCCCATCCCATCCCATCCCATCCCAGGGACACCATCCCAGGGATAACATACCATCCCAACCCATCCCATCCCATCCGATCCCATCCCAGGGATCCCATCCCATACCATCCCATCCCATCGCAGGGATCCCATCCCATCCCATTCCATCCCATCCCATCACATCCCATCCCAGCGATCTCATCCCAGGAATTCCATCCCATCCCTGTGATCCCATCCCATCCCACCCATTCCCATCCCCGGAATCCCATCCCATCACATCCCACGGATCCCATAACATCCCAGGGATCCCATCCCATCCCATCCCATCCCATCCCATCCCAGGGATCCCATCCCAGGTATTCCATCCCATCCCAGGGATTCCATCCCATACGAGGGATCACATCCCATGGATCCCATCCCAGGGATCCCAACCCTTCCCAGCTATCCCATCCCAGGGATTCCATCCCATCCCAGGGATCCCATTTTATCTGTTCCCATCACAGGGATCCCATCCCATCCCAGGGATCCCATCCCATCCCAACCCATCCCATCCCATCCCACCCCATCACATTCCATCCCATCCCATGGATCCCATCCCATCCCAGGGATCCCATCCCATTCCATCCCATCCCATCGCAGGGATCCCATCCCATCCCATCCCGTCCCATCCCATCCCACCCCATGCCATCCCATCCCATCCCATCCCATCCCATCCCATCCCATCCCATCCCATCCCAGGGATCTCATCCCAGGGATTCCATCCCATCCCAGGTATCCCATCCCAACCAATCCCAACCCAGGGATCCCATCCCACCCCATCCCATCCAATCCCATCCCATCCCATCCCAGGGACACCATCCCAGGGATACCATACCATCCCATCCCATCGCAGGGATCCCATCCCACCCCATCCCATCCCATCCCATCCCATCCCATCCCATCCCATCCCATCCCATCCCATCCCAGCGATCTCATCCCAGGGATTCCATCCCATCCCAGGTATCCCATCCCAACCAGTCCCAACCCAGGGATCCCATCCCATCTCATCCCATCCCATCCCAGGGATCCCATCCCATCCCACGTATCCCATCCCATCCCATCTCATCCCGCGGATCCCATGCCATGGCATCCCATCCCATCCCATCCCATCCCATCCCATCCCATCCCATCCCATCCCATCCCATCCCAGGGATCCCATCCCATCCAAACCCATCCCATCCCATCCCATCCCATCCCATCCCATCCCATCCCATTGTAGCCCATCCCATCCCTTCCCACCCCATCCTATCCCATCCCGTCCCATCACATCCCATCCCAGATATCCCATCCCAGGGATCCCATCCCAGGGATCCCATCCCATCCCATCGCAGGGATCCCATCCCATCCCATCCCATCCCATCACATCCCATCCCAGCGATCTCATCTCAGGGATTCCATCCCATCCCAGGTATCCCATCCCAACCAATCCTAACCCAGGGATCCCATCCCATCCAATCCCAGGGATCCCATCCCATCCCATCCCATCTCACCCCATCCCATCCCAGGGATCACATCCCATCCCACGGATCCCATCCCATCCCCGGCATCCCATCCGATCCCATCCAAGGATCCCATCCCATCCCATCCCATCCGATCCCATCCAAGGATCCCATCCCAGGGATCCCATCCCATCCCATCCCATCCCAGGGATCCCATCCCATCCCTTCCCATCCCGTCCCAGGGATCCCATCCCATGGAACCCATCCCAACCGAGGGTTCCCATCCCATTCCAACCCATCCAATCCCATACCAGGGATCCCATCCCAGAGATTCCATCCCATCATAGGGATGCCATCCCAGGGATTCGATCCCAACCCAGGGATCCCATCCTATCCCAGGGATCCCATCCCAGGGATTCCATCCCATCCCAGGGATCCCATCCCATACGAGGGATCACATTCCAGGGATCCCATCCCAGGGATCCCATCCCATCCCAGGCATCCCATCCCATCCCAGGGATCCCATCCCATCCCAGGGATCCCATCCCATCCCATCCCAAGGATCCCATCCCATCCCAGCTATCCCACCCCAGGGATTCCATCCCATCCCAGGGATCCCATTTCATCTGTTCCCATCCCAGGGATCCCATACCAGGGATCCCATCCCATCCCAGGGATCCCAACCCATCCCATCCCATCCCATCCCATCCCATCCCATCCCATTGTAGCCCATCCCAACCCTTCCCACCCCATCCCATCCCATCCCGTCCCATCACATCCCATCCCAGATATCCCATCCCAGGGATCCCATCCCATCCCAGGGATCCCATCCAATCCCATCCCATCCCATCCAATCCCATCCCATCCCATCCCATCCCATCCCATCCCATCCCATCCCATCCCATCCCATCCCATCCTAGGGATCCCATACCAGGTATCCCATCCCATCCCAGGGATTCCATTCCGTACCATCCCAGGGATCCTATTTCATCCCATCCCATCCCATCGATCCCATCCCATCCCAACCCATCGTAGCCAATCCCATCCCATCCCACCCCATCCCATCCCATCCCATCCCATCCCATCCCATCCCATCCCATCCCATCCCATCCAATCCCAGGGACACCATCCCAGGGATACCATACCATCCCATCCCATCGCAGGGATCCAATCCCATCCCATCCCATCACATCCCATCACAGCGATCTCATCCCAGGGATTCCATCCCATCCCAGGTATCCCATCCCAACCAATCCTAACCCAGGGATCTCATCCCATCCAATCCCAGGGATCCCATCCCATCCCATCTCACCCCATCCCATCCCAGGGATCACATCCCATCCCACGGATCCCATCCCATCCCATCCCAGGCATCCCATCCGATCCCATCCAAGGGATCCCATCCCATCCCATCCCAGGGATCCCATCCCATCCCATCCCATCCCAGGGATCCCATCCCATCCCATCCAATCCCATCCCATCACATCCCATCCCAGGGATCCCATCCCATGGAACCCATCCCAACCCAGGGATCCCATCCCATTCCAACCCATCCAATCCCATCCCAGGGATCCCATCCCAGAGATTCCATCCCATCCCAGGGATGCCATCCCAGGGATTCGATCCCATCCCAGGGATCCCATCCTATCCCAGGGATCCCATCCCAGGGATCCCATCCCAGGGATCCCATCCCATACCAGGGATCCCATCCCATCCCATCCCATCCCATCCCATCCCATCCCATCCCAGGGATCCCATACCAGGGATCCCATCTCATCCCCGGGTCCCCATCCCAGGGATTCCATCCCATCCCAACCCATCCCATCCCATGGATACCATCCGATCCCAGAGATCCCATCCCAGGGATCCCATCCCAGGGATCCCATCCCATCCCAACCCATCCCATCCCATCCTACCCCATCCCATCCCATCCCATCCCATCTCATCCCATCCCATCGTAGGGATCCCATACCAGGTATCCCATCCCAGGGATCCCATACCGTACCACCCCAGGGATCCCATTCCATCCCATCCCATCCCATCGATCCCATCCCATCCCAATCCATTGTAGCCAATCCCATCTCATCCCACCCCATCCCATCCCATCCCATCCCATCCCATCCCATCCCATCCCATCCCATCCCATCCCAGGGACACCATCCCAGGGATAACATACCATCCCAACCCATCCCATCCCATCCGATCCCATCCCAGGGATCCCATCCCATACCATCCCATCCCATCGCAGGGATCCCATCCCATCCCATTCCATCCCATCCCATCACATCCCATCCCAGCGATCTCATCCCAGGAATTCCATCCCATCCCTGTGATCCCATCCCATCCCACCCATTCCCATCCCCGGAATCCCATCCCATCACATCCCACGGATCCCATAACATCCCAGGGATCCCATCCCATCCCATCCCATCCCATCCCATCCCATCCCAGGGATCCCATCCGAGGTATTCCATCCCATCCCAGGGATTCCATCCCATACGAGGGATCACATCCCATGGATCCCATCCCAGGGATCCCAACCCTTCCCAGCTATCCCATCCCAGGGATTCCATCCCATCCCAGGGATCCCATTTTATCTGTTCCCATCACAGGGATCCCATCCCATCCCAGGGATCCCATCCCATCCCAACCCATCCCATCCCATCCCACCCCATCACATTCCATCCCATCCCATGGATCCCATCCCATCCCAGGGATCCCATCCCATTCCATCCCATCCCATCGCAGGGATCCCATCCCATCCCATCCCGTCCCATCCCATCCCACCCCATGCCATCCCATCCCATCCCATCCCATCCCATCCCATCCCATCCCATCCCATCCCATCCCATCCCAGGGATCTCATCCCAGGGATTCCATCCCATCCCAGGTATCCCATCCCAACCAATCCCAACCCAGGGATCCCATCCCACCCCATCCCATCCAATCCCATCCCATCCCATCCCAGGGACACCATCCCAGGGATACCATACCATCCCATCCCATCGCAGGGATCCCATCCCACCCCATCCCATCCCATCCCATCCCATCCCATCCCATCCCATCCCATCCCATCCCATCCCATCCCAGCGATCTCATCCCAGGGATTCCATCCCATCCCAGGTATCCCATCCCAACCAGTCCCAACCCAGGGATCCCATCCCATCTCATCCCATCCCATCCCAGGGATCCCATCCCATCCCACGTATCCCATCCCATCCCATCTCATCCCGCGGATCCCATGCCATGGCATCCCATCCCATCCCATCCCATCCCATCCCATCCCATCCCATCCCATCCCAGGGATCCCATCCCATCCAAACCCATCCCATCCCATCCCATCCCATCCCATCCCATCCCATCCCATTGTAGCCCATCCCATCCCTTCCCACCCCATCCTATCCCATCCCGTCCCATCACATCCCATCCCAGATATCCCATCCCAGGGATCCCATCCCAGGGATCCCATCCCATCCCATCGCAGGGATCCCATCCCATCCCATCCCATCCCATCACATCCCATCCCAGCGATCTCATCTCAGGGATTCCATCCCATCCCAGGTATCCCATCCCAACCAATCCTAACCCAGGGATCCCATCCCATCCAATCCCAGGGATCCCATCCCATCCCATCCCATCTCACCCCATCCCATCCCAGGGATCACATCCCATCCCACGGATCCCATCCCATCCCAGGCATCCCATCCGATCCCATCCAAGGATCCCATCCCATCCCATCCGATCCCATCCAAGGATCCCATCCCAGGGATCCCATCCCATCCCATCCCATCCCATCCCAGGCATCCCATCCCATCCCATCCCATCCCATCCCATCCCAGGGATCCCATCCCATGGAACCCATCCCAACCGAGGGATCCCATCCCATTCCAACCCATCCAATCCCATACCAGGGATCCCATCCCAGAGATTCCATCCCATCCTAGGGATGCCATCCCAGGGATTCGATCCCAACCCAGGGATCCCATCCTATCCCAGGGATCCCATCCCAGGGATTCCATCCCATCCCAGGGATCCCATCCCATACGAGGGATCACATTCCAGGGATCCCATCCCAGGGATCCCATCCCATCCCATCCAATCCCATCCCATCCCATCCCATCCCATCCCTACCCATCCCATCCCATCCCATCCCATCCCATCCAATCCCAGGGATCCCATCCCATCCCATCCCATCCCATCCCATCTCACCCCATCCCATCCCAGGGATCACATCCCATCCCACGGATCCCATCCCATCCCATCCCAGGCATCCCATCCGATCCCATCCCAGGGATCCCATCCCATACCATCCCATCCCATTGCAGGGATCCCATCCCATCCCATCCCATCACATCCCATCCGAGCGATCTCATCCCAGGGATTCCATCCCATCCCTGTGATCCCATCCCATCCCACCCATTCCCATCCCAGGAATCCCATCCCATCACATCCCACGGATCCCATAACATCCCAGGGATCCCATCCCATCCCATCCCATTCCAGGGATCCCATCCCAGGGATCCCATCCCATCCCAGGGATCCCATCCCATCCCAACTTATCCCATCCCATCCTCTCCCATCCCAGGGATCCTATCCCATCCCAAGTAACCCATCCCATGGATCCCATCCCAGGGAGGCCATCCCATCCCAGGGATCCCAACCCATCCCAGGGATCCCATCCCATCCCATCCGATCCCATCCCAGGGATCCCATCCCATGGAACCCATCCCAATCCAGGGATCCCATCCCATCCCATCCCATCCCATCCCCGGGATCCCATTCCAGGGATTCCATCCCATCCCGGGGATACCAACCCATACGAGGGATCACAATCCAGGGATCCCATCCCTGGGATCCCATCTCATCCCATCCCAGGGATCCAATCCCATCCCATCCCATCCCATCCCAGGGATCCCATACCAGGTATCCCATCCCATCCCAGGGATCCCATTCCGTACCATCCCAGGGATCCCATTCCATCCCATCCCATCCCATCCCATCGCAGGGATCCCATCCCATCCCATCCCGTCCCATCCCATCCCACCCCATGCCATCCCATCCCATCCCATCCCATCCCATCCCATCCCATCCCATCCCATCCCATCCCATCCCATCCCATCCCATCCCATCCCATCCCAGGGATCTCATCCCAGGGATTCCATCCCATCCCAGGTATCCCATCCCAACCAATCCCAACCCAGGGATCCCATCCCACCCCATCCCATCCAATCCCATCCCATCCCATCCCAGGGACACCATCCCAGGGATACCATACCATCCCATCCCATCGCAGGGATCCCATCCCACCCCATCCCATCCCATCCCATCCCATCCCATCCCATCCCATCCCATCCCAGCGATCTCATCCCAGGGATTCCATCCCATCCCAGGTATCCCATCCCAACCAGTCCCAACCCAGGGATCCCATCCCATGACATCTCATCCCATCCCATCCCAGGCATCCCATCCCATCCCACGTATCCCATCCCATCCCATCTCATAGCGCGGATCCCATGCCATGGCATCCCATCCCATCCCATCCCATCCCATCCCATCCCATCCCATCCCATCCCAGGGATCCCATCCCATCCAAACCCATCCCATCCCATCCCATCCCATCCCATCCCATCCCATCCCATCCCATCCCATCCCATCCCATTGTAGCCCATCCCATCCCTTCCCACCCCATCCTATCCCATCCCGTCCCATCACATCCCATCCCAGATATCCCATCCCAGGGATCCCATCCCAGGCATCCCATCCCATCCCATCGCAGGGATCCCATCCCATCCCATCCCATCCCATCCCATCCCATCCCATCCCATCCCATCCCAGCGATCTCATCCCAGGGATTCCATCCCATCCCAGGTATCCCATCCCAACCAATCCTAACCCAGGGATCCCATCCCATCCAATCCCAGGGATCCCATCCCATCCCATCCCATCCCATCCCATCCCATCTCACCCCATCCCATCCCAGGGATCACATCCCATCCCACGGATCCCATCCCATCCCCGGCATCCCATCCGATCCCATCCAAGGATCCCATCCCATCCCATCCCATCCGATCCCATCCAAGGATCCCATCCCAGGGATCCCATCCCATCCCATCCCATCCCAGGGATCCCATCCCATCCCTTCCCATCCCGTCCCAGGGATCCCATCCCATGGAACCCATCCCAACCGAGGGTTCCCATCCCATTCCAACCCATCCAATCCCATACCAGGGATCCCATCCCAGAGATTCCATCCCATCATAGGGATGCCATCCCAGGGATTCGATCCCAACCCAGGGATCCCATCCTATCCCAGGGATCCCATCCCAGGGATTCCATCCCATCCCAGGGATCCCATCCCATACGAGGGATCACATTCCAGGGATCCCATCCCAGGGATCCCATCCCATCCCAGGCATCCCATCCCATCCCAGGGATCCCATCCCATCCCAGGGATCCCATCCCATCCCATCCCAAGGATCCCATCCCATCCCAGCTATCCCACCCCAGGGATTCCATCCCATCCCAGGGATCCCATTTCATCTGTTCCCATCCCAGGGATCCCATACCAGGGATCCCATCCCATCCCAGGGATCCCAACCCATCCCATCCCATCCCATCCCATCCCATTGTAGCCCATCCCAACCCTTCCCACCCCATCCCATCCCATCCCGTCCCATCACATCCCATCCCAGATATCCCATCCCAGGGATCCCATCCCATCCCAGGGATCCCATCCAATCCCATCCCATCCCATCCAATCCCATCCCATCCCATCCCATCCCATCCCATCCCATCCCATCCCATCCCATCCCATCCCATCCCATCCTAGGGATCCCATACCAGGTATCCCATCCCATCCCAGGGATTCCATTCCGTACCATCCCAGGGATCCTATTTCATCCCATCCCATCCCATCGATCCCATCCCATCCCAACCCATCGTAGCCAATCCCATCCCATCCCACCCCATCCCATCCCATCCCATCCCATCCCATCCCATCCAATCCCAGGGACACCATCCCAGGGATACCATACCATCCCATCCCATCGCAGGGATCCAATCCCATCCCATCCCATCACATCCCATCACAGCGATCTCATCCCAGGGATTCCATCCCATCCCAGGTATCCCATCCCAACCAATCCTAACCCAGGGATCTCATCCCATCCAATCCCAGGGATCCCATCCCATCCCATCTCACCCCATCCCATCCCAGGGATCACATCCCATCCCACGGATCCCATCCCATCCCATCCCAGGCATCCCATCCGATCCCATCCAAGGGATCCCATCCCATCCCATCCCATCCCAGGGATCCCATCCCATCCCATCCCATCCCATCCCAGGGATCCCATCCCATCCCATCCAATCCCATCCCATCACATCCCATCCCAGGGATCCCATCCCATGGAACCCATCCCAACCCAGGGATCCCATCCCATTCCAACCCATCCAATCCCATCCCAGGGATCCCATCCCAGAGATTCCATCCCATCCCAGGGATGCCATCCCAGGGATTCGATCCCATCCCAGGGATCCCATCCTATCCCAGGGATCCCATCCCAGGGATCCCATCCCAGGGATCCCATCCCATACCAGGGATCCCATCCCATCCCATCCCATCCCATCCCATCCCATCCCATCCCATCCCAGGGATCCCATACCAGGGATCCCATCTCATCCCCGGGTCCCTATCCCAGGGATTCCATCCCATCCCAACCCATCCCATCCCATGGATACCATCCGATCCCAGAGATCCCATCCCAGGGATCCCATCCCAGGGATCCCATCCCATCCCAACCCATCCCATCCCATCCTACCCCATCCCATCCCATCCTATCCCATCCCATCCCATCCCATCCCATCTCATCCCATCCCATCGTAGGGATCCCATACCAGGTATCCCATCCCAGGGATCCCATACCGTACCACCCCAGGGATCCCATTCCATCCCATCCCATCCCATCGATCCCATCCCATCCCAAACCATTGTAGCCAATCCCATCTCATCCCACCCCATCCCATCCCATCCCATCCCATCCCATCCCATCCCATCCCATCCCATCCCAGGGACACCATCCCAGGGATAACATACCATCCCAACCCATCCCATCCCATCCGATCCCATCCCAGGGATCCCATCCCATACCATCCCATCCCATTGCAGGGATCCCATCCCATCCCATTCCATCCCATCCCATCACATCCCATCCCAGCGATCTCATCCCAGGAATTCCATCCCATCCCTGTGATCCCATCCCATCCCACCCATTCCCATCCCCGGAATCCCATCCCATCACATCCCACGGATCCCATAACATCCCAGGGATCCCATCCCATCCCATCCCATCCCATCCCATCCCAGGGATCCCATCCCAGGTATTCCATCCCATCCCAGGGATTCCATCCCATACGAGGGATCACATCCCATGGATCCCATCCCAGGGATCCCAACCCTTCCCAGCTATCCCATCCCAGGGATTCCATCCCATCCCAGGGATCCCATTTTATCTGTTCCCATCACAGGGATCCCATCCCATCCCAGGGATCCCATCCCATCCCAACCCATCCCATCCCATCCCACCCCATCACATTCCATCCCATCCCATGGATCCCATCCCATCCCAGGGATCCCATCCCATTCCATCCCATCCCATCGCAGGGATCCCATCCCATCCCATCCCGTCCCATCCCATCCCACCCCATGCCATCCCATCCCATCCCATCCCATCCCATCCCATCCCATCCCAGGGATCTCATCCCAGGGATTCCATCCCATCCCAGGTATCCCATCCCAACCAATCCCAACCCAGGGATCCCATCCCACCCCATCCCATCCAATCCCATCCCATCCCATCCCAGGGACACCATCCCAGGGATACCATACCATCCCATCCCATCGCAGGGATCCCATCCCACCCCATCCCATCCCATCCCATCCCATCCCATCCCATCCCATCCCATCCCAGCGATCTCATCCCAGGGATTCCATCCCATCCCAGGTATCCCATCCCATGGAACCCATCCCAACCGAGGGATCCCATCCCATTCCAACCCATCCAATCCCATACCAGGGATCCCATCCCAGAGATTCCATCCCATCCTAGGGATGCCATCCCAGGGATTCGATCCCAACCCAGGGATCCCATCCTATCCCAGGGATCCCATCCCAGGGATTCCATCCCATCCCAGGGATCCCATCCCATACGAGGGATCACATTCCAGGGATCCCATCCCAGGGATCCCATCCCATCCCATCCAATCCCATCCCATCCCATCCCATCCCATCCCTACCCATCCCATCCCATCCCATCCCATCCAATCCCAGGGATCCCATCCCATCCCATCCCATCCCATCCCATCCCATCTCACCCCATCCCATCCCAGGGATCACATCCCATCCCACGGATCCCATCCCATCCCATCCCAGGCATCCCATCCGATCCCATCCCAGGGATCCCATCCCATACCATCCCATCCCATTGCAGGGATCCCATCCCATCCCATCCCATCACATCCCATCCGAGCGATCTCATCCCAGGGATTCCATCCCATCCCTGTGATCCCATCCCATCCCACCCATTCCCATCCCAGGAATCCCATCCCATCACATCCCACGGATCCCATAACATCCCAGGGATCCCATCCCATCCCATCCCATTCCAGGGATCCCATCCCAGGGATCCCATCCCATCCCAGGGATCCCATCCCATCCCAACTTATCCCATCCCATCCTCTCCCATCCCAGGGATCCTATCCCATCCCAAGTAACCCATCCCATGGATCCCATCCCAGGGAGGCCATCCCATCCCAGGGATCCCAACCCATCCCAGGGATCCCATCCCATCCCATCCGATCCCATCCCAGGGATCCCATCCCATGGAACCCATCCCAATCCAGGGATCCCATCCCATCCCATCCCATCCCCGGGATCCCATTCCAGGGATTCCATCCCATCCCGGGGATACCAACCCATACGAGGGATCACAATCCAGGGATCCCATCCCTGGGATCCCATCTCATCCCATCCCAGGGATCCAATCCCATCCCATCCCATCCCATCCCATCCCAGGGATCCCATACCAGGTATCCCATCCCATCCCAGGGATCCCATTCCGTACCATCCCAGGGATCCCATTCCATCCCATCCCATCCCATCCCATCGCAGGGATCCCATCCCATCCCATCCCGTCCCATCCCATCCCACCCCATCCCAGGGATCTCATCCCAGGGATTCCATCCCATCCCAGGTATCCCATCCCAACCAATCCCAACCCAGGGATCCCATCCCACCCCATCCCATCCAATCCCATCCCATCCCAGCCCAGGGACACCATCCCAGGGATACCATACCATCCCATCCCATCGCAGGGATCCCATCCCACCCCATCCCATCCCATCCCATCCCATCCCATCCCATCCCATCCCAGCGATCTCATCCCAGGGATTCCATCCCATCCCAGGTATCCCATCCCAACCAGTCCCAACCCAGGGATCCCATCCCATCCCATCTCATCCCATCCCATCCCAGGGATCCCATCCCATCCCACGTATCCCATCCCATCCCATCTCATAGCGCGGATCCCATGCCATGGCATCCCATCCCATCCCATCCCATCCCATCCCATCCCATCCCATCCCAGGGATCCCATCCCATCCAAACCCATCCCATCCCATCCCATCCCATCCCATCCCATCCCATCCCATCCCATCCCATCCCATTGTAGCCCATCCCATCCCTTCCCACCCCATCCTATCCCATCCCGTCCCATCACATCCCATCCCAGATATCCCATCCCAGGGATCCCATCCCAGGGATCCCATCCCATCCCATCGCAGGGATCCCATCCCATCCCATCCCATCCCATCCCATCCCATCACATCCCATCCCAGCGATCTCATCTCAGGGATTCCATCCCATCCCAGGTATCCCATCCCAACCAATCCTAACCCAGGGATCCCATCCCATCCAATCCCAGGGATCCCATCCCATCCCATCCCATCCCATCCCATCTCACCCCATCCCTTCCCAGGGATCACATCCCATCCCAGGGATCCCATCCCATCCCTTCCCATCCCGTCCCAGGGATCCCATCCCATGGAACCCATCCCAACCGAGGGTTCCCATCCCATTCCAACCCATCCAATCCCATACCGGGGATCCCATCCCAGAGATTCCATCCCATCATAGGGATGCCATCCCAGGGATTCGATCCCAACCCAGGGATCCCATCCTATCCCAGGGATCCCATCCCAGGGATTCCATCCCATCCCAGGGATCCCATCCCATACGAGGGATCACATTCCAGGGATCCCATCCCAGGGATCCCATCCCATCCCAGGCATCCCATCCCATCCCAGGGATCCCATCCCATCCCAGGGATCCCATCCCATCCCATCCCAAGGATCCCATCCCATCCCAGCTATCCCACCCCAGGGATTCCATCCCATCCCAGGGATCCCATTTCATCTGTTCCCATCCCAGGGATCCCATACCAGGGATCCCATCCCATCCCAGGGATCCCAACCCATCCCAGGGATCCCATCCCATCCCAACCCATCCCAGGGATCCCATCCCATCCCAGGGATCACATTCCAGGGATCCCATCCCAGGGATCCCATCCCATACCAGGGATCCCATCCCATCCCATCCCATCCCAGGGATCCCATACCAGGGATCCCATCCCATCCCGGGGTCCCCATCCCAGGGATTCCATCCAATCCCAACCCATCCCATCCCATGGATACCATCCGATCCCAGAGATCCCATCCCAGGGATCCCATCCCATCCCAGGGATCCCATCCCATCCCAACCCATCCCATCCCATCCTGCCCCAGCCCATCCCATCCTATCCCATCGCATCCCATCCCATCCCATCCCATCCTAGGGATCCCATACCAGGTATCCCATCCCATCCCAGGGATCCCATTCCGTACCATCACAGGGATCCCATTCCATCCCATCCCATCCCATCCCATCGATCCCATCCCATCCCAACCCATTGTAGCCAATCCCATCCCATCCCATCCCACCCCATCCCATCCCATCCCATCCCATCCCACCCCATCCCATCCCATCCCACCCCATCCCATCCCATCCCATCCCATCCCATCCCATCCCATCCCATCCCATCCCATCCCATCGCATCCCATCCCATCCCATCCCATCCCAGGGACACCATCCCAGGGATACCATACCATCCCAACCCATCCCATCCAATCCCATCCCGTCCCATCCCATCCCATCCCATCCCATCCCATCCCATCCCATCCCATCCCATCCCATCCCATCCCATCCCATCCCATCCCAGCGATCTCATCCCAGGGATTCCATCCCATCCCAGATATCCCAGCCCAACCAGTCACAACCCAGGGATCCCATCCCACCCCATCCCATCTCATCCCATCCCATCCCATCCCATCCCAGGGATCCCAACCCATCCCACGTATCCCATCCCATCCAAGGGATCCCATTCCGTACCATCCCAGGGATCCCATTTCATCCCATCCCATCCCATCGATCCCATCCAATCCCAACCCATTGTAGCCAATCCCATCCCATCCCACCCCATCCCATCCAATCCCATCCCATCCCATCGCAGGGATCCCATCCCATCCCGTCCCATCCCATCCCATCCCATCCCATCCCATCCCATCCCAGCGATCTCATCCCAGGGATTCCATCCCATCCCAGGTATCCCACCCCAACCAGTCCCAACCCAGGGATCCCATCCCACCCCATCCCATCCCATCCCATCCCATCCCATCCCATCCCAGGGATCCCAACCCATCCCACGTATCCCATCCCATCCCATCTCATCCCGCGGATCCCATGCCATGGCATCCCATCCCATCCCATCCCATCCCATCCCATCCCATCCCATCCCATCCCATCCCATCCCATCCCATCCCATCCCATCCCATTGTAGCCCATCCCAACCCTTCCCACCCCATCCCATCCCATCCCGTCCCATCACATCCCATCCCAGATATCCCATCCCAGGGATCCCATCCCATCCCAGGGATCCCATCCCAGGGATCCCATTCCATCCCATCCCATCCCATCCCATCCCATCCCATCCCATCCCATCCCATCCCATCCCATCCCATCCCATCCTAGGGATCCCATACCAGGTATCCCATCCCATCCCAGGGATCCCATTCCGTACCATCCCAGGGATCCTATTTCATCCCATCCCATCCCATCGATCCCATCCCATCCCAACCCATCGTAGCCAATCCCATCCCATCCCATCCCACCCCATCCCATCCCATCCCATCCCATCCCATCCCATCCCATCCAATCCCAGGGACACCATCCCAGGGATACCATACCATCCCATCCCATCGCAGGGATCCAATCCCATCCCATCCCATCACATCCCATCACAGCGATCTCATCCCAGGGATTCCATCCCATCCCAGGTATCCCATCCCAACCAATCCTAACCCAGGGATCTCATCCCATCCAATCCCAGGGATCCCATCCCATCCCATCCCATCTCACCCCATCCCATCCCAGGGATCACATCCCATCCCACGGATCCCATCCCATCCCATCCCAGGCATCCCATCCGATCCCATCCAAGGGATCCCATCCCATCCCATCCCAGGGATCCCATCCCATCCCATCCCATCCCAGGGATCCCATCCCATCCCATCCAATCCCATCCCATCACATCCCATCCCAGGGATCCCATCCCATGGAACCCATCCCAACCCAGGGATCCCATCCCATTCCAACCCATCCAATCCCATCCCAGGGATCCCATCCCAGAGATTCCATCCCATCCCAGGGATGCCATCCCAGGGATTCGATCCCATCCCAGGGATCCCATCCTATCCCAGGGATCCCATCCCAGGGATCCCATCCCAGGGATCCCATCCCATACCAGGGATCCCATCCCATCCCATCCCATCCCATCCCATCCCATCCCAGGGATCCCATACCAGGGATCCCATCCCATCCCCGGGTCCCCATCCCAGGGATTCCATCCCATCCCAACCCATCCCATCCCATGGATACCATCCGATCCCAGAGATCCCATCCCAGGGATCCCATCCCAGGGATCCCATCCCATCCCAACCCATCCCATCCCATCCTACCCCATCCCATCCCATCCTATCCCATCCCATCCCATCCCATCCCATCTCATCCCATCCCATCGTAGGGATCCCATACCAGGTATCCCATCCCAGGGATCCCATACCGTACCACCCCAGGGATCCCATTCCATCCCATCCCATCCCATCGATCCCATCCCATCCCAAACCATTGTAGCCAATCCCATCTCATCCCACCCCATCCCATCCCATCCCATCCCATCCCATCCCATCCCATCCCAGGGACACCATCCCAGGGATAACATACCATCCCAACCCATCCCATCCCATCCGATCCCATCCCAGGGATCCCATCCCATACCATCCCATCCCATCGCAGGGATCCCATCCCATCCCATTCCATCCCATCCCATCACATCCCATCCCAGCGATCTCATCCCAGGAATTCCATCCCATCCCTGTGATCCCATCCCATCCCACCCATTCCCATCCCCGGAATCCCATCCCATCACATCCCACGGATCCCATAACATCCCAGGGATCCCATCCCATCCCATCCCATCCCATCCCATCCCAGGGATCCCATCCCAGGTATTCCATCCCATCCCAGGGATTCCATCCCATACGAGGGATCACATCCCATGGATCCCATCCCAGGGATCCCAACCCTTCCCAGCTATCCCATCCCAGGGATTCCATCCCATCCCAGGGATCCCATTTTATCTGTTCCCATCACAGGGATCCCATCCCATCCCAGGGATCCCATCCCATCCCAACCCATCCCATCCCATCCCACCCCATCACATTCCATCCCATCCCATGGATCCCATCCCATCCCAGGGATCCCATCCCATTCCATCCCATCCCATCGCAGGGATCCCATCCCATCCCATCCCATCCCGTCCCATCCCATCCCACCCCATGCCATCCCATCCCATCCCATCCCATCCCATCCCATCCCATCCCATCCCATCCCAGGGATCTCATCCCAGGGATTCCATCCCATCCCAGGTATCCCATCCCAACCAATCCCAACCCAGGGATCCCATCCCACCCCATCCCATCCAATCCCATCCCATCCCATCCCAGGGACACCATCCCAGGGATACCATACCATCCCATCCCATCACAGGGATCCCATCCCACCCCATCCCATCCCATCCCATCCCATCCCATCCCATCCCATCCCATCCCAGCGATCTCATCCCAGGGATTCCATCCCATCCCAGGTATCCCATCTCAACCAGTCCCAACCCAGGGATCCCATCCCATCTCATCCCATCCCATCCCAGGGATCCCATCCCATCCCACGTATCCCATCCCATCCCATCTCATCCCGCGGATCCCATGCCATGGCATCCCATCCCATCCCATCCCATCCCATCCCATCCCATCCCATCCCATCCCAGGGATCCCATCCCATCCAAACCCATCCCATCCCATCCCATCCCATCCCATCCCATCCCATCCCATCCCATCCCATCCCATCCCATTGTAGCCCATCCCATCCCTTCCCACCCCATCCTATCCCATCCCGTCCCATCACATCCCATCCCAGATATCCCATCCCAGGGATCCCATCCCAGGGATCCCATCCCATCCCATCGCAGGGATCCCATCCCATCCCATCCCATCCCATCACATCCCATCCCAGCGATCTCATCTCAGGGATTCCATCCCATCCCAGGTATCCCATCCCAACCAATCCTAACCCAGGGATCCCATCCCATCCAATCCCAGGGATCCCATCCCATCCCATCCCATCTCACCCCATCCCATCCCAGGGATCACATCCCATCCCACGGATCCCATCCCATCCCAGGCATCCCATCCGATCCCATCCAAGGATCCCATCCCATCCCATCCGATCCCATCCCATCCCATCCCATCCCTACCCATCCCATCCCATCCCATCCCATCCCATCCAATCCCAGGGATCCCATCCCATCCCATCCCATCCCATCCCATCCCATCTCACCCCATCCCATCCCAGGGATCACATCCCATCCCACGGATCCCATCCCATCCCATCCCAGGCATCCCATCCGATCCCATCCCAGGGATCCCATCCCATACCATCCCATCCCATCCCATCCCATCCCATCCCTACCCATCCCATCCCATCCCATCCCATCCAATCCCAGGGATCCCATCCCATCCCATGCCATCCCATCCCATCCCATCCCATCCCATCTCACCCCATCCCATCCCAGGGATCTCATCCCATCCCACGGATCCCATCCCATCCCATCCCAGGCATCCCATCCGATCCCATCCCAGGGATCCCATCCCATACCATCCCATCCCATTGCAGGGATCCCATCCCATCCCATCCCATCACATCCCATCCGAGCGATCTCATCCCAGGGATTCCATCCCATCCCTGTGATCCCATCCCATCCCACCCATTCCCATCCCAGGAATCCCATCCCATCACATCCCACGGATCCCATAACATCCCAGGGATCCCATCCCATCCCATCCCATTCCAGGGATCCCATCCCAGGGATCCCATCCCATCCCAGGGATCCCATCCCATCCCAACTTATCCCATCCCATCCTCTCCCATCCCAGGGATCCTATCCCATCCCAAGTAACCCATCCCATGGATCCCATCCCAGGGAGGCCATCCCATCCCAGGAATCCCAACCCATCCCAGGGATCCCATCCCATCCCATCCGATCCCATCCCAGGGATCCCATCCCATGGAACCCATCCCAATCCAGGGATCCCATCCCATCCCATCCCATCCCATCCCCGGGATCCCATTCCAGGGATTCCATCCCATCCCGGGGATACCAACCCATACGAGGGATCACAATCCAGGGATCCCATCCCTGGGATCCCATCTCATCCCATCCCAGGGATCCAATCCCATCCCATCCCATCCCATCCCATCCCAGGGATCCCATACCAGGTATCCCATCCCATCCCAGGGATCCCATTCCGTACCATCCCAGGGATCCCATTCCATCCCATCCCATCCCATCCCATCGCAGGGATCCCATCCCATCCCATCCCGTCCCATCCCATCCCACCCCATGCCATCCCATCCCATCCCATCCCATCCCATCCCATCCCATCCCATCCCATCCCAGGGATCTCATCCCAGGGATTCCATCCCATCCCAGGTATCCCATCCCAACCAATCCCAACCCAGGGATCCCATCCCACCCCATCCCATCCAATCCCATCCCATCCCATCCCAGGGACACCATCCCAGGGATACCATACCATCCCATCCCATCGCAGGGATCCCATCCCACCCCATCCCATCCCATCCCATCCCATCCCATCCCATCCCATCCCAGCGATCTCATCCCAGGGATTCCATCCCATCCCAGGTATCCCATCCCAACCAGTCCCAACCCAGGGATCCCATCCCATCCCATCTCATCCCATCCCATCCCAGGGATCCCATCCCATCCCACGTATCCCATCCCATCCCATCTCATAGCGCGGATCCCATGCCATGGCATCCCATCCCATCCCATCCCATCCCATCCCATCCCATCCCAGGGATCCCATCCCATCCAAACCCATCCCATCCCATCCCATCCCATCCCATCCCATCCCATCCCATCCCATCCCATCCCATCCCATTGTAGCCCATCCCATCCCTTCCCACCCCATCCTATCCCATCCCGTCCCATCACATCCCATCCCAGATATCCCATCCCAGGGATCCCATCCCAGGGATCCCATCCCATCCCATCGCAGGGATCCCATCCCATCCCATCCCATCCCATCCCATCCCATCACATCCCATCCCAGCGATCTCATCTCAGGGATTCCATCCCATCCCAGGTATCCCATCCCAACCAATCCTAACCCAGGGATCCCATCCCATCCAATCCCAGGGATCCCATCCCATCCCATCCCATCCCATCTCACCCCATCCCATCCCAGGGATCACATCCCATCCCACGGATCCCATCCCATCCCCGGCATCCCATCCGATCCCATCCAAGGATCCCATCCCATCCCATCCCATCCGATCCCATCCAAGGATCCCATCCCAGGGATCCCATCCCATCCCATCCCATCCCAGGGATCCCATCCCATCCCTTCCCATCCCGTCCCAGGGATCCCATCCCATGGAACCCATCCCAACTGAGGGTTCCCATCCCATTCCAACCCATCCAATCCCATACCGGGGATCCCATCCCAGAGATTCCATCCCATCATAGGGATGCCATCCCAGGGATTCGATCCCAACCCAGGGATCCCATCCCATCCCAACCCATCCCATCCCATCCCACCCCATCACATTCCATCCCATCCCATGGATCCCATCCCATCCCAGGGATCCCATCCCATTCCATCCCATCCCATCGCAGGGATCCCATCCCATCCCATCCCATCCCGTCCCATCCCATCCCACCCCATGCCATCCCATCCCATCCCATCCCATCCCATCCCATCCCATCCCATCCCATCCCATCCCATCCCAGGGATCTCATCCCAGGGATTCCATCCCATCCCAGGTATCCCATCCCAACCAATCCCAACCCAGGGATCCCATCCCACCCCATCCCATCCAATCCCATCCCATCCCATCCCAGGGACACCATCCCAGGGATACCATACCATCCCATCCCATCGCAGGGATCCCATCCCACCCCATCCCATCCCATCCCATCCCATCCCATCCCATCCCATCCCATCCCATCCCAGCGATCTCATCCCAGGGATTCCATCCCATCCCAGGTATCCCATCTCAACCAGTCCCAACCCAGGGATCCCATCCCATCTCATCCCATCCCATCCCAGGGATCCCATCCCATCCCACGTATCCCATCCCATCCCATCTCATCCCGCGGATCCCATGCCATGGCATCCCATCCCATCCCATCCCATCCCATCCCATCCCATCCCATCCCATCCCAGGGATCCCATCCCATCCAAACCCATCCCATCCCATCCCATCCCATCCCATCCCATCCCATCCCATCCCATCCCATCCCATTGTAGCCCATCCCATCCCTTCCCACCCCATCCTATCCCATCCCGTCCCATCACATCCCATCCCAGATATCCCATCCCAGGGATCCCATCCCAGGGATCCCATCCCATCCCATCGCAGGGATCCCATCCCATCCCATCCCATCCCATCACATCCCATCCCAGCGATCTCATCTCAGGGATTCCATCCCATCCCAGGTATCCCATCCCAACCAATCCTAACCCAGGGATCCCATCCCATCCAATCCCAGGGATCCCATCCCATCCCATCCCATCTCACCCCATCCCATCCCAGGGATCACATCCCATCCCACGGATCCCATCCCATCCCAGGCATCCCATCCGATCCCATCCAAGGATCCCATCCCATCCCATCCGATCCCATCCCATCCCATCCCATCCCTACCCATCCCATCCCATCCCATCCCATCCAATCCCAGGGATCCCATCCCATCCCATCCCATCCCATCCCATCCCATCTCACCCCATCCCATCCCAGGGATCACATCCCATCCCACGGATCCCATCCCATCCCATCCCAGGCATCCCATCCGATCCCATCCCAGGGATCCCATCCCATACCATCCCATCCCATCCCATCCCATCCCATCCCTACCCATCCCATCCCATCCCATCCCATCCAATCCCAGGGATCCCATCCCATCCCATGCCATCCCATCCCATCCCATCCCATCCCATCTCACCCCATCCCATCCCAGGGATCTCATCCCATCCCACGGATCCCATCCCATCCCATCCCAGGCATCCCATCCGATCCCATCCCAGGGATCCCATCCGATCCCATCCCAGGGATCCCATCCCATACCATCCCATCCCATTGCAGGGATCCCATCCCATCCCATCCCATCACATCCCATCCGAGCGATCTCATCCCAGGGATTCCATCCCATCCCTGTGATCCCATCCCATCCCACCCATTCCCATCCCAGGAATCCCATCCCATCACATCCCACGGATCCCATAACATCCCAGGGATCCCATCCCATCCCATCCCATTCCAGGGATCCCATCCCAGGGATCCCATCCCATCCCAGGGATCCCATCCCATCCCAACTTATCCCATCCCATCCTCTCCCATCCCAGGGATCCTATCCCATCCCAAGTAACCCATCCCATGGATCCCATCCCAGGGAGGCCATCCCATCCCAGGAATCCCAACCCATCCCAGGGATCCCATCCCATCCCATCCGATCCCATCCCAGGGATCCCATCCCATGGAACCCATCCCAATCCAGGGATCCCATCCCATCCCATCCCATCCCATCCCCGGGATCCCATTCCAGGGATTCCATCCCATCCCGGGGATACCAACCCATACGAGGGATCACAATCCAGGGATCCCATCCCTGGGATCCCATCTCATCCCATCCCAGGGATCCAATCCCATCCCATCCCATCCCATCCCATCCCAGGGATCCCATACCAGGTATCCCATCCCATCCCAGGGATCCCATTCCGTACCATCCCAGGGATCCCATTCCATCCCATCCCATCCCATCCCATCGCAGGGATCCCATCCCATCCCATCCCGTCCCATCCCATCCCACCCCATGCCATCCCATCCCATCCCATCCCATCCCATCCCATCCCATCCCATCCCAGGGATCTCATCCCAGGGATTCCATCCCATCCCAGGTATCCCATCCCAACCAATCCCAACCCAGGGATCCCATCCCACCCCATCCCATCCAATCCCATCCCATCCCATCCCAGGGACACCATCCCAGGGATACCATACCATCCCATCCCATCGCAGGGATCCCATCCCACCCCATCCCATCCCATCCCATCCCATCCCATCCCATCCCATCCCATCCCAGCGATCTCATCCCAGGGATTCCATCCCATCCCAGGTATCCCATCCCAACCAGTCCCAACCCAGGGATCCCATCCCATCCCATCTCATCCCATCCCATCCCAGGGATCCCATCCCATCCCACGTATCCCATCCCATCCCATCTCATAGCGCGGATCCCATGCCATGGCATCCCATCCCATCCCATCCCATCCCATCCCATCCCATCCCATCCCAGGGATCCCATCCCATCCAAACCCATCCCATCCCATCCCATCCCATCCCATCCCATCCCATCCCATCCCATCCCATCCCATCCCATTGTAGCCCATCCCATCCCTTCCCACCCCATCCTATCCCATCCCGTCCCATCACATCCCATCCCAGATATCCCATCCCAGGGATCCCATCCCAGGGATCCCATCCCATCCCATCGCAGGGATCCCATCCCATCCCATCCCATCCCATCCCATCCCATCACATCCCATCCCAGCGATCTCATCTCAGGGATTCCATCCCATCCCAGGTATCCCATCCCAACCAATCCTAACCCAGGGATCCCATCCCATCCAATCCCAGGGATCCCATCCCATCCCATCCCATCCCATCTCACCCCATCCCATCCCAGGGATCACATCCCATCCCACGGATCCCATCCCATCCCCGGCATCCCATCCGATCCCATCCAAGGATCCCATCCCATCCCATCCCATCCGATCCCATCCAAGGATCCCATCCCAGGGATCCCATCCCATCCCATCCCATCCCAGGGATCCCATCCCATCCCTTCCCATCCCGTCCCAGGGATCCCATCCCATGGAACCCATCCCAACTGAGGGTTCCCATCCCATTCCAACCCATCCAATCCCATACCGGGGATCCCATCCCAGAGATTCCATCCCATCATAGGGATGCCATCCCAGGGATTCGATCCCAACCCAGGGATCCCATCCTATCCCAGGGATCCCATCCCAGGGATTCCATCCCATCCCAGGGATCCCATCCCATCCCATCCCAAGGATCCCATCCCATCCCAGCTATCCCACCCCAGGGATTCCATCCCATCCCAGGGATCCCATTTCATCTGTTCCCATCCCAGGGATCCCATACCAGGGATCCCATCCCATCCCAGGGATCCCAACCCATCCCAGGGATCCCATCCCATCCCAACCCATCCCAGGGATCCCATCCCATCCCAGGGATCACATTCCAGGGATCCCATCCCAGGGATCCCATCCCATCCCAGGGATCCCATCCCATCCCATCCCATCCCAGGGATCCCATACCAGGGATCCCATCCCATCCCGGGGTCCCCATCCCAGGGATTCCATCCAATCCCAACCCATCCCATCCCATGGATACCATCCGATCCCAGAGATCCCATCCCAGGGATCCCATCCCATCCCAGGGATCCCATCCCATCCCAACCCATCCCATCCCATCCTGCCCCAGCCCATCCCATCCTATCCCATCGCATCCCATCCCATCCCATCCCATCCTAGGGATCCCATACCAGGTATCCCATCCCATCCCAGGGATCCCATTCCGTACCATCACAGGGATCCCATTCCATCCCATCCCATCCCATCCCATCGATCCCATCCCATCCCAACCCATTGTAGCCAATCCCATCCCATCCCATCCCATCCCATCCCATCCCACCCCATCCCATCCCATCCCATCCCATCCCACCCCATCCCATCCCATCCCACCCCATCCCATCCCATCCCATCCCATCCCATCCCATCCCATCCCATCCCATCCCATCGCATCCCATCCCATCCCATCCCATCCCAGGGACACCATCCCAGGGATACCATACCATCCCAACCCATCCCATCCAATCCCATCCCATCCCATCCCTACCCATCCCATCCCATCCCATCCCATCCCATCCAATCCCAGGGATCCCATCCCATCCCATCCCATCCCATCTCACCCCATCCCATCCCAGGGATCACATCCCATCCCACGGATCCCATCCCATCCCATCCCAGGCATCCCATCCGATCCCATCCCAGGGATCCCATCCCATACCATCCCATCCCATCGCAGGGATCCCATCCCATCACATCCCATCCGAGCGATCTCATCCCAGGGATTCCATCCCATCCCTGTGATCCCATCCCATC
Source organism: Sturnus vulgaris (assembly GCF_052056855.1). NCBI lineage: Eukaryota > Metazoa > Chordata > Aves > Passeriformes > Sturnidae > Sturnus > Sturnus vulgaris. The sequence goes on along the minus strand of NC_142282.1, from coordinate 6,033,355 downwards.
CCACCCATTCCCATCCCAGGAATCCCATCCCATCACATCCCACGGATCCCATAACATCCCAGGGATCCCATCCCATCCCATCCCATTCCAGGGATCCCATCCCAGGGATCCCAACCCATCCCAGGGATCCCATCCCATCCCATCCGATCCCATCCCAGGGATCCCATCCCAACCCATGCCATCCCATCCAATCCCATCCCATTCCATCCCATCCCATCCCATCCCATCCCATCCCATCCCATCCCATCCCATCCCATCCCATCCCAGGGATCCCATCACAGGGTTCCCATCTCATCCCAGGGATCCAATCCCAGCGATCCTATCCCATCCCAACCCATCCCATCCGATCCCATCCCATCCCATCCCATCCCATCCCATCCCATCCCATCCCATTGATCCCATCCCATCCCAACCCATTCTAGCCCATCCCATCCCATCCAATCCCATCCCATGCAATCACATCCGATCCCATCCCATGTATCCCATCCCATGGATACCATCCGATCCCATCCCAGCGCAGGGATCCCATCCCATCCCATCCCATCCCATCCCATCCCATCCCATCCCATCCCATCCCAGCGATCTCATCCCAGGTATTCCATCCCATCACAGGGATCCCATCCCAACAAATCCCATCACAGGGATCCCATCCCACCACAGGGATCCCATCCCATCCCAGTGAGACCATCCCATCCAATCCAATCCCATCCCATCCCATCCATTCCCATCACAGGAATCAAATCCCATCCCATTCCAGGGATCCCATCCCATTCCAGGGATCCCATCCCATCCCATTCCATCCCATCCCATCCCATCCCATCCCATCCCATCCCATCCCATCCCATCCCATCCCATCCCATCCCATCCCATCCCAGGGATCCCATCCCATCCCAGGGATAACATCCCAGGGATCCCATCCCATCCCAGGGATAACATCCCAGGGATCCCATCCCATCCCAGGGATCCCATCCCATTCCATCCGATCCCATCTCATCCCAGGGATCACATCCCATCCCAGGGATCCCATGTTAGAGATCTCATCCCATCTCACGGATGCCATCCCAGGGATTCGATCCCAACGCAGGAATCCCATACTATCCCATCCCATCCCATCCCCAGAATCCCATCCAATTCCAGGGATCCCAACCCATCCCAGTGAACACATCCCATCCCAGGGATCCCATCCCATCCCAGGGATCCCATCCCATCCCATCCCAGGGATCCCATCCGATCCTATCCCAGGGATCCCATCCCATCCCATCCCATCCCATCCCATCCCATCCCAGGCATCCCATCCCATCCCATCCGATCCCATCCGATCCCATCCCAGGTATCCCATCCCAGGGATCCCATCCCATCCCATCCCATCCCATATCATCCCTGCTATCTCATGCCAGGTATTCCATCCCATCCCAGGGATCCCATCCCAACCAATCTCATCGCTGGGATACCATCCCATCCCATCCCAGGGATCCCATCCCATCCCAGGGATCCCATCCCATCCCATCCCATCCCATTCCATTCCATTCCATTCCATCCCATCCCACCCCATCCCATCCCATCCAATCCCATCCCATCCCATCCCATCCCATCCCATCCCATCCCATCCCATCCCATCCCATCCCATCCCAGGGATCCCATGCCATCGAAGGGATCCCATCCCATCCCGTCCTATCCCATCCTACCCCATCCCATCCCATCCCATCCCATCCCATCCCAGGGATCCCATACCAGGTATCCCATCCCATCCCAGGGATCCCGTACCGTACCATCCCAGGGATCCCATTCCATCCCATCCCATCCCATCCCATCCCATCCCATCCCATCCCATCCCATCCCATCCCAGGGATCCCATCCCATCCCAACCCATTGTAACCAATCCCATCCCACCCCATCCCATCCAATCCCATCCCATCCCATCCCATCCCAGGGACACCATCCCAGGGATACCATACCATCCCATCCCATCGCAGGGATCCCATCCCATCCCATCCCAGCGATCTCATCCCAGGGATTCCATCCCATCCCAGGTATCCCATCCCAACCAATCCCAGCCCAGGGATCCCATCCCGTCCCATCCAATCCTAGGGATCCCATCCCATCCCATCCCATCTCACCCCATCCCATCCCAGGGATCCCATCCCATCGCATGCGATCCCATCCCAGGTATCCCATCCCAGGGATCCCATCCCATCCCATCCCATCCCATCCCATCCCATCCCATCCCATATCATCCCTGCTATCTCATGCCAGGTATTCCATCCCAGCCAAGGGATCCCATCCCATCCCATCCCAGGGGTCCCATCCCAGGGATCCCATCCCAGGGATCCCATCCCATCCCCTCCCCTCCCATCCCATCGATCCCATCCCATCCCATCCCAACCCATTCTAGCCCATCCCATCCCATCCCATCCCATCCCATCCCATCCCATCCCATCCCATCCCAGGGATCCCATCCCATCCCAACCCATCCCATCCCATCCTACGCCATCCCATCCCTTCCTATCCCATCCCATCCCATCCCATCCCATCCCATCCCATCCCATCCTAGGGATCCCATACCAGGTACCCCATCCCATCCCAGGTACCCCATCCCATCCCAGGGATCCCATCCCATCCCAACCCATCCCATCCCATCCTGCCCCATCCCATCCCATCCTATCCCATCCCGTCCCGTCCCATCCCATCCCATCCCATCCCATCCCATCCCATCCCATCCCATCCCATCCCATCCCATCCCATCCCATCCTAGGGATCCCATCCCAGGTATCCCATCCCATCCCAGGGATCCCATTCCGTACCAACCCAGGGATCCCATTCCATCCCATCCCATCCCATCGGTCCCATCCCATCCCAACCCATTGTAGCCAATCCCATCCCATCCCACCCCATCCCATCCCATCCAATCCCATCCCATCCCATCCTATCCCATCCCATCCCAGGGACACCATCCCAGGCATACCATACCATCCCATCCCATCGCAGGGATCCCATCCCATCCCATCACATCCCATCCCAGCGATCTCATCCCAGGTATTCCATCCCATGCCAGGTATCCCATCCCAACCAATCCCAACCCAGGGATCCCATCCCATCCCATCCAATCCCAGGGATCCCATCCCATCCCATCCCATCCCATCTCACCCCATCCCATCCCAGGGATCCCATCCCATCCCACGGATCCCATCCCATCCCATCCCATCCCAGGCATCCCATCCGATCCCATCCAAGGGATCCCATCCCATCGCATCCCATCCCATCCCAGGGATCCCATCCTATCCCATCCAATCCCATCCGATCCCATCCCAGGTATCCCATCCCAGGGATCCCATCCCATCCCATCCCATCCCATCCCATCCCATATGATCCCTGCTATCTAATGCCAGGTGTTCCATCCCAACCAAGGGATCCCATCCCATCCAATCCCATCCCAGGGATACCATCCCATCCCATCACAGGGATCCCATCCCATCCCAGGGATCCCATCCCATCCCATCCCATCGGATCCCATCCCAGGGATCCCATCCCATCCCATCGAATCCCATCCCATACCATCCAATCCCATCCCATCCCATCCAAGGGATCCCATCACAGGGATCCCATCCCATCCCAGGGATCCCATCCCAGGGATCCCATCCCAGGGATCCCATCCCCTCCCATCCCATCCCTTCCCATCCCATCCCATCCCAGGGATCCCATCCCATCCCATCCCATCCCATCCCATCCCAGGGATCCCATCGCATCCCCTCCCCTCCCATCCCATCGATCCCATCCCATCCCAACCCATTCTAGCCCATCCCATCCCATCTGATCCCATCCCATCCCATCCCATCCCATCCCATCCCATCCCATCCCATCCCATCCCAGGGATCCCATCCCATCCCAACCCATCCCTTCCCATCCTACCCCATCCCATCCCATCCTATCCCATCCCATCCCATCCCATCCCATCCCATCCCATCCCATCCCATTCCATCCCATCCCAGGGATCCCATCGCATCCCCGGGATCCCATCCCAGGGATTCCATCCCATCCCATACGAGGGATCACATTCCAGGGATCCCATCGCTAGGATCCCATCTCATCCCATCCCAGGGATCCAATCCCATCCCATCTCATCCCAGGGATCGCATAAGATCCCATCCAACGGTTCCCAACCCATCCCAACCTATCCCATCCCATGGATCCCATCCTAGGGATCCCATCCCAGGGATCCCATCCCATCCCAGGGATGCCATCCCATCCCATCCCATCCCAGGGATCCCATCCCATTCCATCCCATCCCAGGGATCCCATCCCATCGCATCCCATCCCATCCCATCCCATCCCATCACATCGCATCCCATCCCATCCTATCCCATCCCTTCCCATCCCATCCCATCCCAGGGATCCCATCCCATCCCGTCCCATCCCATCCCATCCCATCCCATCCCATCCCATCCCATCCCATCCCATCCCATCCCAGATATCCCATCCCTGGTATCCCATCCCATCCCAGGGAGCCCATCCCATCCCATCCCATCCCATCCCATCCCATCCCAGGGATCCCATCCCAGGGAGCCCATCCCATCCCATCCCATACCAGTGATCCCATCCCATGGAACCCATCCCAACCCAGGGATCCCATCCCATTCCAACCCATCCCATCCCATCCCAGGGATCCCATCCCACCCCAGCTATCCCACCCCAGGGATTCCATCCCATCCCAGGGATCCCATTTCATCTGTTCCCATCCCAGGGATCCCATAACAGGGATCCCATCCCCGGGTCCCCAACCCAGGGATTCCATCCCATCCCAACCCATCCCATCCCAGGGATCCCATCCCATTCCATCCCAGGGATCCCATCCCATCCCATCCCAGGAATTCCATCCCATCCCAACCCATCCCATCCCATCCTACCCCATCCCATCCTATCCCATCCCATCCCATCCCATCCCATCCCATCCCATCCCATCCCATCCCATCCCATCCCATCCCATCCCATCCCATCCTAGGGATCCCATAGCAGGTATCCCATCCCATCCCAGGGATCCCATTCCGTACCATCCCAGGGATCCCATTTCATCCCATCCCATCGATCCCATCCCATCCCAACCCATTGTAGCCAATCCCATCCCATCCCACCCCATCCCATCCAATCCCATCCCATCCCATCCCATCCCATCCCATCCCATCACATCCCATCCCAGGGATTCCATCCCATCCCAGGTATCCCATCCCAACCAATCCCAACCCAGGGATCCCATCCCGTCCCATCCAATCCCAGGGATCCCATCCCATCCCATCCCATCGCATCCCATCCCATCCCAGGGATCCCATCCTATCCCATCCAATCCCATCCGATCCCATCCCAGGTATCCCATCCCAGGGATCCCATCCCATCCCATCCCATCCCATCCCATCCCATCCCATCCCATCCCATCCCATATCATCCCTGCTATCTCATGCCAGGTATTCCATCCCAACCATGGGATCCCATCCCAACCAATCCCATCCCAGGGATACCATCCCATCCCATCACAGGGATCCCATCCCATCCCAGGGATCCCATCCCATCCCATCCCATCGGTTCCCATCCCAGGGATCCCATCCCATCCCATCGAATCCCATCCCATACCATCCAATCCCATCCCATCCCATCCCATCCCAGGGATCCCATCCCAGGGATCCCATCCCATCCCCTCCCCTCCCATCCCATCGATCCCATCCCATCCCAACCCATTCTAGCCCATCCCATCCCATCTGATCCCATCCCATCCCATCCCATCCCATCCCATCCCATCCCATCCCAGGCATCCCATCCCATCCCAACCCATCCCATCCTACCCCATCCTATCCCATCCTATTCCATCCCATCCCATCCCATCCCATCCCATCCCATTCCATCCCTGGGATCCCATCCCAGGGATTCCATCCCATCCCAGGGATCCAATCCCATCCCATCTCATCCCAGGGATGCCATAAGATCCCATCCAACGGTTCCCAACCCATCCCAACCCATCCCATCCCATGGATCCCATACCAGGGATCCCATCCCAGGGATCCCATCCCATCCCAGGGATGCCATCCCATCCCATTCCATCCCATCCCAGGGATCCCATCCCATCGCATCCCATCCCATCCCATCCCATCGCATCCCATCCCATCCTATCCCATCCCTTCCCATCCCATCCCATCCCATCCCAGGGATCCCATCCCAACCCAGGAATAACATCCCAGGGATCCCATCCCATCCCATCCCATCCCAACCCATCCCATCCCGTCCCATCCCATCCCATCCCATCCCAGATATCCCATCCCAGGTATCCCATCCCATCCCAGGGAGCCCATCCCATCCCATCCCAGTGATCCCATCCGATCCCATCCCATCCCAGGGATCCCATCCCATGAAACCCATCCCAACCCAGGGATCCCATCCCATTCCAACCCATCCCATCCCAGGGATCCCATCCCAGAGATTCCATCCCATCCCAGGGATGCCATCCCAGGGATTCGATCCCAACCCAGGGATCCCATCCTATCCCATCGAATCCCATCCCAGGGATTCCATCCCATCCCAGGGATCCCATCCCATCCAAGGGATCCCATCACAGGGATCCCATCCCATCCCAGGGATCCCATCCCAGGGATCCCATCCCAGGGATCCCATCCCATCCCCTCCCCCCCCATCCCATCGATCCCATCCCATCCCAACCCATTCTAGCCCATCCCATCCCATCTGATCCCATCCCATCCCATCCCATCCCATCCCATCCCATCCCATCCCATCCCATCCCATCCCATCCCATCCCAGGGATCCCATCCCATCCCAACCCATCCCTTCCCATCCTACCCCATCCCATCCCATCCTATCCCATCCCATCCCATCCCATCCCATCCCATCCCATCCCATCCCATCCCATCCCATCCCAGGGATCCCATCGCATCCCCGGGATCCCATCCCAGGGATTCCATCCCATCCCAGGGATCCCATCCCATACGAGGGATCACATTCCAGGGATCCCATCGCTAGGATCCCATCTCATCCCATCCCAGGGATCCAATCCCATCCCATCTCATCCCAGGGATCGCATAAGATCCCATCCAACGGTTCCCAACCCATCCCAACCTATCCCATCCCATGGATCCCATCCTAGGGATCCCATCCCGGGGATCCCATCCCATCCCAGGGATGCCATCCCATCCCATCCCATCCCAGGGATCCCATCCCATTCCATCCCATCCCAGGGATCCCATCCCATCGCATCCCATCCCATCCCATCACATCGCATCCCATCCCATCCTATCCCATCCCTTCCCATCCCATCCCATCCCAGGGATCCCATCCCATCCCGTCCCATCCCGTCCCGTCCCATCCCATCCCATCCCATCCCATCCCATCCCATCCCATCCCATCCCATCCCATCCCATCCCAGATATCCCATCCCTGGTATCCCATCCCATCCCAGGGAGCCCATCCCATCCCATCCCATCCCATCCCAGGGATCCCATCCCAGGGAGCCCATCCCATCCCATCCCATACCAGTGATCCCATCCCATGGAACCCATCCCAACCCAGGGATCCCATCCCATTCCAACCCATCCCATCCCATCCCAGGGATCCCATCCCAGAGATTCCATGCCATCCCAGGGATGCCATCCCAGGGATTCGATCCCAACCCAGGGATCCCATCCTATCCCAGGGATCCCATCCCAGGGATTCCATCCCATCCCAGGGATCCCATCCCATACGAGGGATCACATTCCAGGGATCCCATCCCAGGGATCCCATCCCATCCCAGGCATCCCATCCCATCCCAGGGATCCCATCCCATCCCAGGGATCCCATCCCATCCCAACCCAGGGATCCCATCCCATCCCAGCTATCCCACCCCAGGGATTCCATCCCATCCCAGGGATCCCATTTCATCTGTTCCCATCCCAGGGATCCCATACCAGGGATCCCATCCCATCCCAGGGATCCCAACCCATCCCAGGGATCCCATCCCATCCCATCCCATCCCAGGGATCCCATCCCACCCCAGCTATCCCACCCCAGGGATTCCATCCCATCCCAGGGATCCCATTTCATCTGTTCCCATCCCAGGGATCCCATAACAGGGATCCCATCCCCGGGTCCCCATCCCAGGGATTCCATCCCATCCCAACCCATCCCATCCCAGGGATCCCATCCCATTCCATCCCAGGGATCCCATCCCATCCCATCCCAGGAATTCCATCCCATCCCAACCCATCCCATCCCATCCTACCCCATCCCATCCTATCCCATCCCATCCCATCCCATCCCATCCCATCCCATCCCATCCCATCCCATCCCATCCCATCCCATCCCATCCCATCCCATCCCATCCCATCCTAGGGATCCCATAGCAGGTATCCCATCCCATCCCAGGGATCCCATTCCGTACCATCCCAGGGATCCCATTTCATCCCATCCCATCCCATCGATCCCATCCCATCCCAACCCATTGTAGCCAATCCCATCCCATCCCACCCCATCCCATCCAATCCCATCCCATCCCATCCCATCCCATCCCATCCCATCCCATCACATCCCATCCCAGGGATTCCATCCCATCCCAGGTATCCCATCCCAACCAATCCCAACCCAGGGATCCCATCCCGTCCCATCCAATCCCAGGGATCCCATCCCATCCCATCCCATCCCATCGCATCCCATCCCATCCCAGGGATCCCATCCTATCCCATCCAATCCCATCCGATCCCATCCCAGGTATCCCATCCCAGGGATCCCATCCCATCCCATCCCATCCCATCCCATCCCATATCATCCCTGCTATCTCATGCCAGGTATTCCATCCCAACCATGGGATCCCATCCCAACCAATCCCATCCCAGGGATACCATCCCATCCCATCCCAGGGATCCCATCCCATCCCATCCCATCGGATCCCATCCCAGGGATCCCATCCCATCCCATCGAATCCCATCCCATACCATCCAATCCCATCCCATCCCATCCCATCCCAGGGATCCCATCCCAGGGATCCCATCCCATCCCCTCCCCTCCCATCCCATCGATCCCATCCCATCCCAACCCATTCTAGCCCATCCCATCCCATCTGATGCCATCCCATCCCATCCCAGGGATCCCATCCCAGAGATTCCATCCCATCCCAGGGATGCCATCCCAGGGATTCGATCCCAACCCAGGGATCCCATCCTATCCCAGGGATCCCATCCCAGGGATTCCATCCCATCCCAGGGATCCCATCCCATACGAGGGATCACATTCCAGGGATCCCATCCCAGGGATCCCATCCCATCCCAGGCATCCCATCCCCTCCCAACCCATCCCGTCCCATCCCATCCTCTCCCATCCCAGGGATCTTATCCCATCCCAAGTAACCCATCCCATGGATCCCATCCCACGGATCCCATCCCATCCCATCCCAGGCATCCCATCCGATCCCATCCCAGGGATCCCATCCCATCGCATCCCATCTCATCCCAGGGATCCCATCCCATCCCAGGGATCCCATCTCATCCCAGGGATCCAATCCCAGAGATCCTCTCCCATCCCATCCCAGGGATCCCATCCCATCCCATCCCATCCCATCCCATCCCATCCCATCCCAGGGATACCATCCCAGGGATCCCATCCCAGGGATCCCATCCCATCCCCGGGATCCCATTCCAGGGATTCAATCCCATCCCAGGGATCCCAACCCATACGAGGGATCACAATCCAGGGATCCCATCCCTGGGATCCCATCTCATCCCATCCCAGGGATCCAATCGAATCCCATCTCATCCCAGGGATCCCATCCCATCGCAGGGATCCCATCCCATCCCATCCCGTCCCATCCCATCCTACCCCATCCCATCCCATCCCATCCCATCCCATCCCATCCCATCCCATCCCATCCCAGGGATCCCATACCAGGTATCCCATCCCATCCCGGGGATCCCATTCCGTACCATCCCAGGGATCCCATTCCATCCCATCCCATCCCATCCCATCCATCCCATCCCATCCCATCACATCCCATCCCATCCCATCCCATCCCATCCCATCCCATCCCATCCCATCCCATCCCATCCCAGGGACACCATCCCTGCTATACCATACCATCCCATCCCATCGCAGGGATCCCATCCCATCCCATCCCTTCCCATCCCATCCCATCCCAACCCATGCCATCCCATGCCATCCCATCCCATCCCATCCCATCCCAGGGATCTCATCCCAGGGATTCCATCCCATCCCAGGTATCCCATCCCAACCAATCCCAACCCAGGGATCCCATCCCATCCCGTCCCATCCCACCCCATCTCATCCCATCCCATCCCAGGGATCCCATCCCATCCCACGTATCCCATCCCATCCCATATGATCCCGCGGATCCCATGCCAGGGCATCCCATCCCATCCCATCCCATCCCATCCCATCCCATCCCATCCCATCCCATCCCATCCCATCCCATCCCATCCCATTCCAGGGATCCCGTCCCATCCAAACCCATCCCATCCCATCCCATCCCATCCCATCCCATCCCATCCCATCCCATTGCAGCCCATCCCATCCCTTCCCACCCCATCCCATCCCGTCCCATCACATCCCATCCCAGATATCCCATCCCAGGGATCCCATCCCATCCCAGGGATCCCATCCCATCCCAGGGATCCCATCCCATCCCATCCCATCCCATCCCATCCCATCCCATCCAATCCCATGCCATCCCATCCCATCCCATCCCATCCCATCCCATCCCATCCCAGGGATCCCATACCAGAGATCCCATCCCATCCCCGGGTCCCCATCCCAGGGATTCCATCCCATCCCAACACATCCCATCCCATGGATACCATCCGATCCCAGAGATCCCATCCCAGGGATCCCAGAGATCCCATCCCAGGGATCCCATCCCATCCCAACCCATCCCATCACATCCTACCCCATCCCATCCTACCCCATCGCATCCCACCCCATCCCAGGGATCCCATCACAGAGATCCCATCCCATCCTACCCCATCCCATCGCATCCCATCGCATCCCATCCCATCCCAGGGATCCCATACCAGGTATCCCACCCCATCCCAGGGATCCCATTCCGTACCATCCCAGGGATCCCATTCCATCCCATCCCATCCCATCCCATCGATCCCATCCCATCCCAACCCATTGTAGCCAATCCCATCCCATCCCATCCCACCCCATCCCATCCAAACCCATCCCATCCCATCCCATCCCATCCCATCCCAGGGACACCATCCCAGCTATACCATACCATCCCATCCCATCGCAGGGATCCCATCCCATCCCATCCCATCCCGTCCCATCCCATCCCACCCCATCCCATCCCATCCCATCCCATCCCAGGGATCTCATCCCAGGGATTCCAGCCCATCCCAGGTATCCCATCCTAACCAATCGCAACCCAGGGATCCCATCCCATCCCATCCCATCCCATCCCATCTCATCCCATCCCATCCCATCCCATCCCAGGGATCCCGTCCCATCCAAACCCTTCCCATCCCATCCCATCCCACGTATCCCATCCCATCCCATCTCATCCCGCGGATCCCATGCCATGGCATCCCATCCCATCCCATCCCATCCCATCCCATCCCATCCCATCCCAGGGATCCCGTCCCATCCAAACCCTTCCCATCCCATCCCATCCCATCCCATCCCATTCCATCCCATCCCATCCCTTCCCACCCCATCCCATCCCATCCCGTCCCATCACATCCCATCCCAGATATCCCGTCCCAGGGATCCCATCCCATCCCAAGGATCCCATCCCATCCCATCCCAGGGATCCCATCCGATCCCATCCCATCCCATCCAATCCCATCCCATCCCATGCCATCCCATCCCAGGGATCCCATACCAGAGATCCCACCCCATCCCCGGGTCCCCATCCCAGGGATTCCATCCCATCCCAACCCATCCCATCCCAGGGATCCCATCCCATCCCTGGGATCCCATCCCATCCCAACCCATCCCATCCCATCCTACCCCATCCCATCCCATCCTATCCCATCCCATCCCCTCCCCTCACATCCCATCCTAGGGATCCCATACCAGGTATCCCATCCCATCCCAGGGATCCCATTCCGTACCATCCCAGGGATCCCATTTCATCCCATCCCATCCCATCCCATCGATCCCATCCCATCCCACCCCATCCCATCCAATCCCATCCCATACCATCCCATGCCACCCCATCCCATCCCATCCCATGGATCCAATCCCATCCCATCCCATCCCAGGGATCCCATCCCATGGAACCCATCCCATTCCATCTTATTTCATCCCATCCCATCCCATCCCAGGGATCCCATCCCATCCCATCCCATCCCAGGGATCCCATTCCAGCCCATCCCATCCCATTCCAGGGATTCCATCCCATCCCATCCCCGGGATCCCATCCCAGGGATGCCATCCCAATCCAGGGATCCCATCCCATCCCATCCCAGGGATCCCATCACAATCCCAGGGATCCCATCCCATCCCAGGGATCCCATCCCATCCCATCCCATCAAATGCCGTCCCATCCCATCCTATCCTATCCCATCCCATCCCATCCCATCCCATCCCATCCCATCCCATCCCATCCCATCCCATCCCATCCCATCCCATCCCATCCCATCCGATCCCCGGGATCCCTTCCCAGGGATCCCATCCCTTCCCAGGGATCCCATCCCAGGGATTCCACCCCATCCCAGGGATCCCATCCCATACGAGGGATCACATTCCTGGGATCCCAACACAGGGATCCCATCCCATCCCAGGGATCCCAACCCATCCCAGGGATCCCATTCCATCCCAGGGATCCCATCCCATCCCAGATATCCCATCCCAGGGATTCCATCCCATCCCATGGATCCCATTTCATCTGTTCCCATCCCAGGGATCCCATCCCATCCCATCCCAGATATCCCATCCCAGGGATTCCATCCCATCCCATGGATCCCATTTCATCTGTTCCCATCCCAGGGATCCCATCCCATCCCGTCCCAGGGATCCCATCCCATTCTAACCCATCCCATCCCATCCCATCCCAGGGATCCCATCCCATCCCAGGGATCCCATTTCAGCTGTTCCCATCCCTGGGATCCCATCCCATCCCATCCCATGGATCCAATCCCATCCCAACCCATGCCATCCCATGGATCCCAACCCATCCCAGGGATCCCATCCCATCCCATCCCATCCCATCCCATCCCATCCCATCCCATCCCAGGGATCCCATCCCATCCCATCCGATCCCATCCCATGCCATCCCAGGGATCCCATGCCATCCCAGGGATCCCATCCCATCCCATCCCATCCCATCCCATCCCATCCCATCCTAGGAATCCCACACCAGGGATCCCATCCCATCCCAGTGATCCAATCCCAGCGATCCTCTCCCATCCTAGGGATCCCATCCCATCCCATCCCAGGGATCCCATCCCATGGAACCCATCCCATCCCATCTTATTCCATCCCATCCCATCCCATCTCTGGGATCCCATCCCAGCCCATCTCATCCCAGGGATCCCATGCCATGCCATCCCATCCCATGCCATCCCAGGCATCCCATCCCAGGGATCCTATCCCATCCGAGGGATCCCATCCCAGGGATCTCAACCCATCGCAGGGATCCCGTCCCATCCCAGGGATCCAATCCCATCCCAGCTATCCCATCCCAGGGATTCCATCTCATCCCAGGGGTCCCATCCCATCCCGTCCCATCCAAGGGAACCTATCCATTCCCAACCCAGGAATCCCATCCCTTCCCTTGCCAGGGATCCCATCCCATCCCAGGGATCCAATCCCAGGGATCCCAACCCATACCAGAGAACCCATCCCATCCCAGGGATCCCATCCCATCCCAGGGATCCCATCCCATCCCATGCCAACCCAACCCATCCTATCCCATTCCCATCCCATCCCATCCCATCCCAGGGATCCCATCCCATCCAAACCCATCCCATCCCATCCCAGGCATCCCATCCCAGGGATTCCATCCCATCCCAGGGATCCCATTTCATCTGTTCCCATCCCTGCGATCCCATCCCATCCCATCCCATCCCATCCCATCCCATCCCATGGATCCCATCCCATCCCAACCCATCCCATCCCATGGATCCCATCCCATCCCAGGGATCACATCCCATCCCATCCCAGGCATCGCATCCCATCCCATCCCATCCGATCCCATCCCATGCCATCCCAGGGATCCCATCCCATCACAGGGATCCCATCCCATCCCATCCCATCCCATCCCATCCCATCCCAGGGATCCCATCCCATCCTAGGGATACCATCCCAGGGATCCCATCTCATCCCAGACATCCCATCCCATTCCATCCCATCCCATCCCATTCCAGGGATCACATCCCATCCCAGGGATCCCATCCCAGGGATCCCATCCCATCCCTGGGAGGCCGTCCCAGGGATCCGATACCATCCCAGTGATCCAATCCCAGCGATCCCATCCGATCCCATCCCTTCTGAGTGATCCAATCCCAAGGATCCCATCCCAGGGATCCCATCCCATCCCAGGGATCCCATCCCATCCCATCCCACGGATCCCATCCCATCCCAGGGATCCCATCCAACCCCAGGGATCCCATCCCATCCCATGGATCCCATCCCATCTCATCCCATCCCATCCCATCCCCGGGATCCCATCCCAGGGATCCCATCCCAATCCAGGGATCTCATCCCATCCCATCCCATCCCAGGGATCCCATCCCAGGTATACCATCCCATCCCATCCCATCCCAGGGATCTGCCCCCATCCCAGGGATCCCCTGCCATCCCAGGGATCCCATCCCATCCCAGGGATCCCAACCCATCCCAGCTATCCCATCCCAGGGATTCCATCCCATCCCAGGGATCCCATTTCTTCTGTTACCATCCCAGGGATCCCATCCCATCCCATCCCAGGGATCCCATCCCATCCCATCCCAGGGATCCCATTTCATCTGTTCCCATCCCTGGGATCCCATCCCATCCCATCCCATCCCATGGATCCAATCCCATCCCAACACATCCCATCCCATGGATCCCATCCCATCACAGGATCCCATCCCATCCCATCCCAGGGATCGCATCCCATCCGATCCCATCCGATCCCATCCCATCCCAGGGATCCCATCCCATCCCATGCCAACCCATCCCATCCTATCCCATTCCCATCCCATCCCATCGCATCCCATCTCATCCCAGGGATCCCATCCCAGCCCATCTCATCCCAGGGATCCCATGCCATGCCATGCCATCCCATCCCATCCCATCCCATCCCATCCCATCCCATCCCAGGGATCCCATCCCATCCAAACCCATCCCATCCGATCCCACGGATCCCATCCCATCCCACGGATCCCATCCCATCCCAGGGATCCCAACCCAATCCAGGGATCCCATCCCATCCCATCCCATCCCAGGGATCCCATCCCATCCCATCCCATCCCAGGGATCCCATCCCAGGGATCCCATCCCATCCCAGGGATCCCATCCCAATCCAGGGATCCCATCCCAGGGATCCCATCCCATCCCATCCTATCCCATCCCATCCCATCCCACACCTGGGATCCCATCCCATCCCATCCCAGGGATCCCATCCCATCCCATCCCATCCCATCCCAGTGATCCAATCCCAGCGATCCTATCCCATCCCAGGGATTCCATCCCATCCCATCCCATCCCAGGGATCCCATCCCATGGAACCCATCCCATTCCATCTTATTCCATCCCATCCCATCCCAGGGATCCCATCCCATCCCATCCCATCCCAGGGATCCCATTTCTTCTGTTACCATCCCTGCGATCCCATCCCATCCCATCCCATCCCATCCCATCCCATCCCATCCCATGGATCCCATCCCATCCCAACCCATCCCATCCCATGGATCCCATCCCATCCCAGGGATCACATCCCATCCCATCCCAGGCATCGCATCCCATCCCATCCCATCCGATCCCATCCCATGCCATCCCAGGGATCCCATCCCATCACAGGGATCCCATCCCATCCCATCCCATCCCATCCCATCCCATCCCATCCCATCCCATCCCATCCCATCCCATCCCATCCCATCCTAGGAATCCCACACCAGGGATCCCATCCCATCCCAGTGATCCAATCCCAGAGATCCTATCCCATCCCAGGGATCCCATCCCATGGAACCCATCCCATCCCATCCCTTCCCATCCCATCCCTTCCCATCCCATCCCATCCCATCCCATCCCATCCCATCCCATCCCATCCCAGGGATCCCATCCCATCCTAGGGATACCATCCCAGGGATCCCATCTCATCCCAGACATCCCATCCCATTCCATCCCATCCCATCCCATTCCAGGGATCACATCCCATCCCAGGGATCCCATCCCAGGGATCCCATCCCATCCCTGGGAGGCCGTCCCAGGGATCCGATACCATCCCAGTGATCCAATCCCAGCGATCCCATCCGATCCCATCCCTTCTGAGTGATCCAATCCCAAGGATCCCATCCCAGGGATCCCATCCCATCCCAGGGATCCCATCCCATCCCATCCCACGGATCCCATCCCATCCCAGGGATCCCATCCAATCCCAGGGATCCCATCCCATCCCATGGATCCCATCCCATCTCATCCCATCCCATCCCCGGGATCCCATCCCAGGGATCCCATCCCAATCCAGGGATCTCATCCCATCCCATCCCAGGGATCCCATCCCAGGTATACCATCCCATCCCATCCCATCCCAGGGATCTGCCCCCATCCCAGGGATCCCCTGCCATCCCAGGGATCCCATCCCATCCCAGGGATCCCAACCCATCCCAGCTATCCCATCCCAGGGATTCCATCCCATCCCAGGGATCCCATTTCTTCTGTTACCATCCCAGGGATCCCATCCCATCCCATCCCAGGGATCCCATTTCATCTGTTCCCATCCCTGGGATCCCATCCCATCCCATCCCATCCCATGGATCCAATCCCATCCCAACACATCCCATCCCATGGGTCCCATCCCATCACAGGATCCCATCCCATCCCATCCCAGGGATCGCATCCCATCCGATCCCATCCGATCCCATCCCATCCCAGGGATCCCATCCCAGGGATCCCATCCCATCCCATTCCATCCCATCCCATCCCATCCCATCCCATCCCATCCAAGGGATCCCATCACAGGGATCCCATCCCATCCCAGGGATCCCATCCCAGGGATCCCATCCCAGGGATCCCATCCCATCCCCTCCCCCCCCATCCCATCGATCCCATCCCATCCCAACCCATTCTAGCCCATCCCATCCCATCTGATCCCATCCCATCCCATCCCATCCCATCCCATCCCATCCCATCCCATCCCATCCCATCCCATCCCAGGGATCCCATCCCATCCCAACCCATCCCTTCCCATCCTACCCCATCCCATCCCATCCTATCCCATCCCATCCCATCCCATCCCATCCCATCCCATCCCATCCCATCCCATCCCATCCCATCCCAGGGATCCCATCGCATCCCCGGGATCCCATCCCAGGGATTCCATCCCATCCCAGGGATCCCATCCCATACGAGGGATCACATTCCAGGGATCCCATCGCTAGGATCCCATCTCATCCCATCCCAGGGATCCAATCCCATCCCATCTCATCCCAGGGATCGCATAAGATCCCATCCAACGGTTCCCAACCCATCCCAACCTATCCCATCCCATGGATCCCATCCTAGGGATCCCATCCCGGGGATCCCATCCCATCCCAGGGATGCCATCCCATCCCATCCCATCCCAGGGATCCCATCCCATTCCATCCCATCCCAGGGATCCCATCCCATCGCATCCCATCCCATCCCATCACATCGCATCCCATCCCATCCTATCCCATCCCTTCCCATCCCATCCCATCCCAGGGATCCCATCCCATCCCGTCCCATCCCGTCCCGTCCCATCCCATCCCATCCCATCCCATCCCATCCCATCCCATCCCATCCCATCCCATCCCATCCCAGATATCCCATCCCTGGTATCCCATCCCATCCCAGGGAGCCCATCCCATCCCATCCCATCCCATCCCAGGGATCCCATCCCAGGGAGCCCATCCCATCCCATCCCATACCAGTGATCCCATCCCATGGAACCCATCCCAACCCAGGGATCCCATCCCATTCCAACCCATCCCATCCCATCCCAGGGATCCCATCCCAGAGATTCCATGCCATCCCAGGGATGCCATCCCAGGGATTCGATCCCAACCCAGGGATCCCATCCTATCCCAGGGATCCCATCCCAGGGATTCCATCCCATCCCAGGGATCCCATCCCATACGAGGGATCACATTCCAGGGATCCCATCCCAGGGATCCCATCCCATCCCAGGCATCCCATCCCATCCCAGGGATCCCATCCCATCCCAGGGATCCCATCCCATCCCAACCCAGGGATCCCATCCCATCCCAGCTATCCCACCCCAGGGATTCCATCCCATCCCAGGGATCCCATTTCATCTGTTCCCATCCCAGGGATCCCATACCAGGGATCCCATCCCATCCCAGGGATCCCAACCCATCCCAGGGATCCCATCCCATCCCATCCCATCCCAGGGATCCCATCCCACCCCAGCTATCCCACCCCAGGGATTCCATCCCATCCCAGGGATCCCATTTCATCTGTTCCCATCCCAGGGATCCCATAACAGGGATCCCATCCCCGGGTCCCCATCCCAGGGATTCCATCCCATCCCAACCCATCCCATCCCAGGGATCCCATCCCATTCCATCCCAGGGATCCCATCCCATCCCATCCCAGGAATTCCATCCCATCCCAACCCATCCCATCCCATCCTACCCCATCCCATCCTATCCCATCCCATCCCATCCCATCCCATCCCATCCCATCCCATCCCATCCCATCCCATCCCATCCCATCCCATCCCATCCCATCCCATCCTAGGGATCCCATAGCAGGTATCCCATCCCATCCCAGGGATCCCATTCCGTACCATCCCAGGGATCCCATTTCATCCCATCCCATCCCATCGATCCCATCCCATCCCAACCCATTGTAGCCAATCCCATCCCATCCCACCCCATCCCATCCAATCCCATCCCATCCCATCCCATCCCATCCCATCCCATCCCATCACATCCCATCCCAGGGATTCCATCCCATCCCAGGTATCCCATCCCAACCAATCCCAACCCAGGGATCCCATCCCGTCCCATCCAATCCCAGGGATCCCATCCCATCCCATCCCATCCCATCGCATCCCATCCCATCCCAGGGATCCCATCCTATCCCATCCAATCCCATCCGATCCCATCCCAGGTATCCCATCCCAGGGATCCCATCCCATCCCATCCCATCCCATCCCATCCCATATCATCCCTGCTATCTCATGCCAGGTATTCCATCCCAACCATGGGATCCCATCCCAACCAATCCCATCCCAGGGATACCATCCCATCCCATCCCAGGGATCCCATCCCATCCCATCCCATCGGATCCCATCCCAGGGATCCCATCCCATCCCATCGAATCCCATCCCATACCATCCAATCCCATCCCATCCCATCCCATCCCAGGGATCCCATCCCAGGGATCCCATCCCATCCCCTCCCCTCCCATCCCATCGATCCCATCCCATCCCAACCCATTCTAGCCCATCCCATCCCATCTGATGCCATCCCATCCCATCCCAGGGATCCCATCCCAGAGATTCCATCCCATCCCAGGGATGCCATCCCAGGGATTCGATCCCAACCCAGGGATCCCATCCTATCCCAGGGATCCCATCCCAGGGATTCCATCCCATCCCAGGGATCCCATCCCATACGAGGGATCACATTCCAGGGATCCCATCCCAGGGATCCCATCCCATCCCAGGCATCCCATCCCCTCCCAACCCATCCCGTCCCATCCCATCCTCTCCCATCCCAGGGATCTTATCCCATCCCAAGTAACCCATCCCATGGATCCCATCCCACGGATCCCATCCCATCCCATCCCAGGCATCCCATCCGATCCCATCCCAGGGATCCCATCCCATCGCATCCCATCTCATCCCAGGGATCCCATCCCATCCCAGGGATCCCATCTCATCCCAGGGATCCAATCCCAGAGATCCTCTCCCATCCCATCCCAGGGATCCCATCCCATCCCATCCCATCCCATCCCATCCCATCCCATCCCAGGGATACCATCCCAGGGATCCCATCCCAGGGATCCCATCCCATCCCCGGGATCCCATTCCAGGGATTCAATCCCATCCCAGGGATCCCAACCCATACGAGGGATCACAATCCAGGGATCCCATCCCTGGGATCCCATCTCATCCCATCCCAGGGATCCAATCGAATCCCATCTCATCCCAGGGATCCCATCCCATCGCAGGGATCCCATCCCATCCCATCCCGTCCCATCCCATCCTACCCCATCCCATCCCATCCCATCCCATCCCATCCCATCCCATCCCATCCCATCCCAGGGATCCCATACCAGGTATCCCATCCCATCCCGGGGATCCCATTCCGTACCATCCCAGGGATCCCATTCCATCCCATCCCATCCCATCCCATCCATCCCATCCCATCCCATCACATCCCATCCCATCCCATCCCATCCCATCCCATCCCATCCCATCCCATCCCATCCCATCCCAGGGACACCATCCCTGCTATACCATACCATCCCATCCCATCGCAGGGATCCCATCCCATCCCATCCCTTCCCATCCCATCCCATCCCAACCCATGCCATCCCATGCCATCCCATCCCATCCCATCCCATCCCAGGGATCTCATCCCAGGGATTCCATCCCATCCCAGGTATCCCATCCCAACCAATCCCAACCCAGGGATCCCATCCCATCCCGTCCCATCCCACCCCATCTCATCCCATCCCATCCCAGGGATCCCATCCCATCCCACGTATCCCATCCCATCCCATATGATCCCGCGGATCCCATGCCAGGGCATCCCATCCCATCCCATCCCATCCCATCCCATCCCATCCCATCCCATCCCATCCCATCCCATCCCATCCCATCCCATCCCATTCCAGGGATCCCGTCCCATCCAAACCCATCCCATCCCATCCCATCCCATCCCATCCCATCCCATCCCATCCCATTGCAGCCCATCCCATCCCTTCCCACCCCATCCCATCCCGTCCCATCACATCCCATCCCAGATATCCCATCCCAGGGATCCCATCCCATCCCAGGGATCCCATCCCATCCCAGGGATCCCATCCCATCCCATCCCATCCCATCCCATCCCATCCCATCCAATCCCATGCCATCCCATCCCATCCCATCCCATCCCATCCCATCCCATCCCAGGGATCCCATACCAGAGATCCCATCCCATCCCCGGGTCCCCATCCCAGGGATTCCATCCCATCCCAACACATCCCATCCCATGGATACCATCCGATCCCAGAGATCCCATCCCAGAGATCCCAGAGATCCCATCCCAGGGATCCCATCCCATCCCAACCCATCCCATCACATCCTACCCCATCCCATCCTACCCCATCGCATCCCACCCCATCCCAGGGATCCCATCACAGAGATCCCATCCCATCCTACCCCATCCCATCGCATCCCATCGCATCCCATCCCATCCCAGGGATCCCATACCAGGTATCCCACCCCATCCCAGGGATCCCATTCCGTACCATCCCAGGGATCCCATTCCATCCCATCCCATCCCATCCCATCGATCCCATCCCATCCCAACCCATTGTAGCCAATCCCATCCCATCCCATCCCACCCCATCCCATCCAAACCCATCCCATCCCATCCCATCCCATCCCATCCCAGGGACACCATCCCAGCTATACCATACCATCCCATCCCATCGCAGGGATCCCATCCCATCCCATCCCATCCCGTCCCATCCCATCCCACCCCATCCCATCCCATCCCATCCCATCCCAGGGATCTCATCCCAGGGATTCCAGCCCATCCCAGGTATCCCATCCTAACCAATCGCAACCCAGGGATCCCATCCCATCCCATCCCATCCCATCCCATCTCATCCCATCCCATCCCATCCCATCCCAGGGATCCCGTCCCATCCAAACCCTTCCCATCCCATCCCATCCCACGTATCCCATCCCATCCCATCTCATCCCGCGGATCCCATGCCATGGCATCCCATCCCATCCCATCCCATCCCATCCCATCCCATCCCATCCCAGGGATCCCGTCCCATCCAAACCCTTCCCATCCCATCCCATCCCATCCCATCCCATTCCATCCCATCCCATCCCTTCCCACCCCATCCCATCCCATCCCGTCCCATCACATCCCATCCCAGATATCCCGTCCCAGGGATCCCATCCCATCCCAAGGATCCCATCCCATCCCATCCCAGGGATCCCATCCGATCCCATCCCATCCCATCCAATCCCATCCCATCCCATGCCATCCCATCCCAGGGATCCCATACCAGAGATCCCACCCCATCCCCGGGTCCCCATCCCAGGGATTCCATCCCATCCCAACCCATCCCATCCCAGGGATCCCATCCCATCCCTGGGATCCCATCCCATCCCAACCCATCCCATCCCATCCTACCCCATCCCATCCCATCCTATCCCATCCCATCCCCTCCCCTCACATCCCATCCTAGGGATCCCATACCAGGTATCCCATCCCATCCCAGGGATCCCATTCCGTACCATCCCAGGGATCCCATTTCATCCCATCCCATCCCATCCCATCGATCCCATCCCATCCCACCCCATCCCATCCAATCCCATCCCATACCATCCCATGCCACCCCATCCCATCCCATCCCATGGATCCAATCCCATCCCATCCCATCCCAGGGATCCCATCCCATGGAACCCATCCCATTCCATCTTATTTCATCCCATCCCATCCCATCCCAGGGATCCCATCCCATCCCATCCCATCCCAGGGATCCCATTCCAGCCCATCCCATCCCATTCCAGGGATTCCATCCCATCCCATCCCCGGGATCCCATCCCAGGGATGCCATCCCAATCCAGGGATCCCATCCCATCCCATCCCAGGGATCCCATCACAATCCCAGGGATCCCATCCCATCCCAGGGATCCCATCCCATCCCATCCCATCAAATGCCGTCCCATCCCATCCTATCCTATCCCATCCCATCCCATCCCATCCCATCCCATCCCATCCCATCCCATCCCATCCCATCCCATCCCATCCCATCCCATCCGATCCCCGGGATCCCTTCCCAGGGATCCCATCCCTTCCCAGGGATCCCATCCCAGGGATTCCACCCCATCCCAGGGATCCCATCCCATACGAGGGATCACATTCCTGGGATCCCAACACAGGGATCCCATCCCATCCCAGGGATCCCAACCCATCCCAGGGATCCCATTCCATCCCAGGGATCCCATCCCATCCCAGATATCCCATCCCAGGGATTCCATCCCATCCCATGGATCCCATTTCATCTGTTCCCATCCCAGGGATCCCATCCCATCCCATCCCAGATATCCCATCCCAGGGATTCCATCCCATCCCATGGATCCCATTTCATCTGTTCCCATCCCAGGGATCCCATCCCATCCCGTCCCAGGGATCCCATCCCATTCTAACCCATCCCATCCCATCCCATCCCAGGGATCCCATCCCATCCCAGGGATCCCATTTCAGCTGTTCCCATCCCTGGGATCCCATCCCATCCCATCCCATGGATCCAATCCCATCCCAACCCATGCCATCCCATGGATCCCAACCCATCCCAGGGATCCCATCCCATCCCATCCCATCCCATCCCATCCCATCCCATCCCATCCCAGGGATCCCATCCCATCCCATCCGATCCCATCCCATGCCATCCCAGGGATCCCATGCCATCCCAGGGATCCCATCCCATCCCATCCCATCCCATCCCATCCCATCCCATCCTAGGAATCCCACACCAGGGATCCCATCCCATCCCAGTGATCCAATCCCAGCGATCCTCTCCCATCCTAGGGATCCCATCCCATCCCATCCCAGGGATCCCATCCCATGGAACCCATCCCATCCCATCTTATTCCATCCCATCCCATCCCATCTCTGGGATCCCATCCCAGCCCATCTCATCCCAGGGATCCCATGCCATGCCATCCCATCCCATGCCATCCCAGGCATCCCATCCCAGGGATCCTATCCCATCCGAGGGATCCCATCCCAGGGATCTCAACCCATCGCAGGGATCCCGTCCCATCCCAGGGATCCAATCCCATCCCAGCTATCCCATCCCAGGGATTCCATCTCATCCCAGGGGTCCCATCCCATCCCGTCCCATCCAAGGGAACCTATCCATTCCCAACCCAGGAATCCCATCCCTTCCCTTGCCAGGGATCCCATCCCATCCCAGGGATCCAATCCCAGGGATCCCAACCCATACCAGAGAACCCATCCCATCCCAGGGATCCCATCCCATCCCAGGGATCCCATCCCATCCCATGCCAACCCAACCCATCCTATCCCATTCCCATCCCATCCCATCCCATCCCAGGGATCCCATCCCATCCAAACCCATCCCATCCCATCCCAGGCATCCCATCCCAGGGATTCCATCCCATCCCAGGGATCCCATTTCATCTGTTCCCATCCCTGCGATCCCATCCCATCCCATCCCATCCCATCCCATCCCATCCCATGGATCCCATCCCATCCCAACCCATCCCATCCCATGGATCCCATCCCATCCCAGGGATCACATCCCATCCCATCCCAGGCATCGCATCCCATCCCATCCCATCCGATCCCATCCCATGCCATCCCAGGGATCCCATCCCATCACAGGGATCCCATCCCATCCCATCCCATCCCATCCCATCCCATCCCAGGGATCCCATCCCATCCTAGGGATACCATCCCAGGGATCCCATCTCATCCCAGACATCCCATCCCATTCCATCCCATCCCATCCCATTCCAGGGATCACATCCCATCCCAGGGATCCCATCCCAGGGATCCCATCCCATCCCTGGGAGGCCGTCCCAGGGATCCGATACCATCCCAGTGATCCAATCCCAGCGATCCCATCCGATCCCATCCCTTCTGAGTGATCCAATCCCAAGGATCCCATCCCAGGGATCCCATCCCATCCCAGGGATCCCATCCCATCCCATCCCACGGATCCCATCCCATCCCAGGGATCCCATCCAACCCCAGGGATCCCATCCCATCCCATGGATCCCATCCCATCTCATCCCATCCCATCCCATCCCATCCCCGGGATCCCATCCCAGGGATCCCATCCCAATCCAGGGATCTCATCCCATCCCATCCCATCCCAGGGATCCCATCCCAGGTATACCATCCCATCCCATCCCATCCCAGGGATCTGCCCCCATCCCAGGGATCCCCTGCCATCCCAGGGATCCCATCCCATCCCAGGGATCCCAACCCATCCCAGCTATCCCATCCCAGGGATTCCATCCCATCCCAGGGATCCCATTTCTTCTGTTACCATCCCAGGGATCCCATCCCATCCCATCCCAGGGATCCCATCCCATCCCATCCCAGGGATCCCATTTCATCTGTTCCCATCCCTGGGATCCCATCCCATCCCATCCCATCCCATGGATCCAATCCCATCCCAACACATCCCATCCCATGGATCCCATCCCATCACAGGATCCCATCCCATCCCATCCCAGGGATCGCATCCCATCCGATCCCATCCGATCCCATCCCATCCCAGGGATCCCATCCCATCCCATGCCAACCCATCCCATCCTATCCCATTCCCATCCCATCCCATCGCATCCCATCTCATCCCAGGGATCCCATCCCAGCCCATCTCATCCCAGGGATCCCATGCCATGCCATGCCATCCCATCCCATCCCATCCCATCCCATCCCATCCCATCCCAGGGATCCCATCCCATCCAAACCCATCCCATCCGATCCCACGGATCCCATCCCATCCCACGGATCCCATCCCATCCCAGGGATCCCAACCCAATCCAGGGATCCCATCCCATCCCATCCCATCCCAGGGATCCCATCCCATCCCATCCCATCCCAGGGATCCCATCCCAGGGATCCCATCCCATCCCAGGGATCCCATCCCAATCCAGGGATCCCATCCCAGGGATCCCATCCCATCCCATCCTATCCCATCCCATCCCATCCCACACCTGGGATCCCATCCCATCCCATCCCAGGGATCCCATCCCATCCCATCCCATCCCATCCCAGTGATCCAATCCCAGCGATCCTATCCCATCCCAGGGATTCCATCCCATCCCATCCCATCCCAGGGATCCCATCCCATGGAACCCATCCCATTCCATCTTATTCCATCCCATCCCATCCCAGGGATCCCATCCCATCCCATCCCATCCCAGGGATCCCATTTCTTCTGTTACCATCCCTGCGATCCCATCCCATCCCATCCCATCCCATCCCATCCCATCCCATGGATCCCATCCCATCCCAACCCATCCCATCCCATGGATCCCATCCCATCCCAGGGATCACATCCCATCCCATCCCAGGCATCGCATCCCATCCCATCCCATCCGATCCCATCCCATGCCATCCCAGGGATCCCATCCCATCACAGGGATCCCATCCCATCCCATCCCATCCCATCCCATCCCATCCCATCCCATCCCATCCCATCCCATCCCATCCCATCCTAGGAATCCCACACCAGGGATCCCATCCCATCCCAGTGATCCAATCCCAGAGATCCTATCCCATCCCAGGGATCCCATCCCATGGAACCCATCCCATCCCATCCCTTCCCATCCCATCCCTTCCCATCCCATCCCATCCCATCCCATCCCATCCCATCCCATCCCATCCCAGGGATCCCATCCCATCCTAGGGATACCATCCCAGGGATCCCATCTCATCCCAGACATCCCATCCCATTCCATCCCATCCCATCCCATTCCAGGGATCACATCCCATCCCAGGGATCCCATCCCAGGGATCCCATCCCATCCCTGGGAGGCCGTCCCAGGGATCCGATACCATCCCAGTGATCCAATCCCAGCGATCCCATCCGATCCCATCCCTTCTGAGTGATCCAATCCCTAGGATCCCATCCCAGGGATCCCATCCCATCCCAGGGATCCCATCCCATCCCATCCCACGGATCCCATCCCATCCCAGGGATCCCATCCAATCCCAGGGATCCCATCCCATCCCATGGATCCCATCCCATCTCATCCCATCCCATCCCCGGGATCCCATCCCAGGGATCCCATCCCAATCCAGGGATCTCATCCCATCCCATCCCAGGGATCCCATCCCAGGTATACCATCCCATCCCATCCCATCCCAGGGATCTGCCCCCATCCCAGGGATCCCCTGCCATCCCAGGGATCCCATCCCATCCCAGGGATCCCAACCCATCCCAGCTATCCCATCCCAGGGATTCCATCCCATCCCAGGGATCCCATTTCTTCTGTTACCATCCCAGGGATCCCATCCCATCCCATCCCAGGGATCCCATTTCATCTGTTCCCATCCCTGGGATCCCATCCCATCCCATCCCATCCCATGGATCCAATCCCATCCCAACACATCCCATCCCATGGGTCCCATCCCATCACAGGATCCCATCCCATCCCATCCCAGGGATCGCATCCCATCCGATCCCATCCGATCCCATCCCATCCCAGGGATCCCATCCCAGGGATCCCATCCCATCCCATTCCATCCCATCCCATCCCATCCCATCCCATCCCATCCTAGGAATCCCACACCAGGGATCCCATCCCATCCCAGGGATCCCATCCCATGGAACCCATCCCATCCCATCCCATTCCATCCCATCCCATCCCTTCCCATCCCATCCCTTCCCATCCCATCCCATCCCATCCCATCCCAGGGATCCCATCCCATCCCAGGGATCCCATCCCAGGGATCCCATCCCATCCCAGGGATCCCATCCCATCCCATCCTATCCCATCCCATCCCATCCCACACCAGGGATCCCATCCCATCCCATCCCAGGGATCCCATCCCATCCCATCCCATCCCATCCCATCCCATCCCAGTGATCCAATCCCAGCGATCCTATCCCATCCCAGGGATTCCATCCCATCCCATCCCATCCCAGGGATCCCATCCCATGGAACCCATCCCATTCCATCTTATTCCATCCCATCCCATCCCAGGGATCCCATCCCATCCCATCCCATCCCAGGGATCCCATTTCTTCTGTTACCATCCCTGCGATCCCATCCCATCCCATCCCATCCCATCCCATCCCATGGATCCCATCCCATCCCAACCCATCCCATCCCATGGATCCCATCCCATCCCAGGGATCACATCCCATCCCATCCCAGGCATCGCATCCCATCCCATCCCATCCGATCCCATCCCATGCCATCCCAGGGATCCCATCCCATCACAGGGATCCCATCCCATCCCATCCCATCCCATCCCATCCCAGGGATCCCATCCCAGGGATCCCATCCCATCCCAGGGATCCCATCCCAATCCAGGGATCCCATCCCAGGGATCCCATCCCATCCCATCCTATCCCATCCCATCCCATCCCACACCTGGGATCCCATCCCATCCCATCCCAGGGATCCCATCCCAGGGATCCCATCCCATCCCATCCCAGTGATCCAATCCCAGCGATCCTATCCCATCCCAGGGATTCCATCCCATCCCATCCCATCCCAGGGATCCCATCCCATGGAACCCATCCCATTCCATCTTATTCCATCCCATCCCATCCCAGGGATCCCATCCCATCCCATCCCATCCCAGGGATCCCATTTCTTCTGTTACCATCCCTGCGATCCCATCCCATCCCATCCCATCCCATCCCATCCCATGGATCCCATCCCATCCCAACCCATCCCATCCCATGGATCCCATCCCATCCCAGGGATCACATCCCATCCCATCCCAGGCATCGCATCCCATCCCATCCCATCCGATCCCATCCCATGCCATCCCAGGGATCCCATCCCATCACAGGGATCGCATCCCATCCCATCCCATCCCATCCCATCCCATCCCATCCTAGGAATCCCACACCAGGGATCCCATCCCATCCCAGTGATCCAATCCCAGAGATCCTATCCCATCCCAGGGATCCCATCCCATGGAACCCATCCCATCCCATCCCTTCCCATCCCATCCCTTCCCATCCCATCCCATCCCATCCCATCCCATCCCATCCCATCCCATCCCAGGGATCCCATCCCATCCTAGGGATACCATCCCAGGGATCCCATCTCATCCCAGACATCCCATCCCATTCCATCCCATCCCATCCCATTCCAGGGATCACATCCCATCCCAGGGATCCCATCCCAGGGATCCCATCCCATCCCTGGGAGGCCGTCCCAGGGATCCGATACCATCCCAGTGATCCAATCCCTGCGATCCCATCCGATCCCATCCCTTCTGAGTGATCCAATCCCAAGGATCCCAACCCAGGGATCCCATCCCATCCCAGGGATCCCATCCCATCCCATCCCACGGATCCCATCCCATCCCAGGGATCCCATCCAATCCCAGGGATCCCATCCCATCCCATGGATCCCATCCCATCTCATCCCATCCCATCCCCGGGATCCCATCCCAGGGATCCCATCCCAATCCAGGGATCTCATCCCATCCCATCCCAGGGATCCCATCCCAGGTATACCATCCCATCCCATCCCAGGGATCTGCCCCCATCCCAGGGATCCCCTGCCATCCCAGGGATCCCATCCCATCCCAGGGATCCCAACCCATCCCAGCTATCCCATCCCAGGGATTCCATCCCATCCCAGGGATCCCATTTCTTCTGTTACCATCCCAAGGATCCCATCCCATCCCATCCCAGGGATCCCATTTCATCTGTTCCCATCCCTGGGATCCCATCCCATCCCATCCCATCCCATGGATCCAATCCCATCCCAACACATCCCATCCCATGGGTCCCATCCCATCACAGGATCCCATCCCATCCCATCCCAGGGATCGCATCCCATCCGATCCCATCCGATCCCATCCCATCCCAGGGATCCCATCCCAGGGATCCCATCCCATCCCATCCCATCCCATCCCATCCCATCCCATCCTAGGAATCCCACACCAGGGATCCCATCCCATCCCAGGGATCCCATCCCATGGAACCCATCCCATCCCATCCCATTCCATCCCATCCCATCCCTTCCCATCCCATCCCTTCCCATCCCATCCCATCCCATCCCATCCCATCCCATCCCAGGGATCCCATCCCATCCCAGGGATCCCATCCCAGGGATCCCATCCCATCCCAGGGATCCCATCCCATCCCACGGATCACATTCCAGGGATCACATCCCATCCCAGGGATCCCATCCCATCCCATGCCAACCCATCCCATCCTATCCCATTCCCATCCCATCCCATCGCATCCCATCTCATCCCAGGGATCCCATCCCAGCCCATCTCATCCCAGGGATCCCATGCCATGCCATGCCATCCCATCCCATCCCATCCCATCCCAGGGATCCCATCCCATCCAAACCCATCCCATCCGATCCCACGGATCCCATCCCGTCCCACGGATCCCATCCCATCCCAGGGATCCCAACCCAATCCAGGGATCCCATCCCATCCCATCCCATCCCACACCAGGGATCCCATCCCATTCCATCCCAGGGATCCCATCCCATCCAAACCCATCCCATCCGATCCCACGGATCCCATCCCGTCCCACGGATCCCATCCCATCCCAGGGATCCCATCCCTTCCCAGGGATCCCATCCCAGGGATTCCACCCCATCCCAGGGATCCCATCCCATACGAGGGATCACATTCCTGGGATCCCAACACAGGGATCCCATCCCATCCCAGGGATCCCAACCCATCCCAGGGATCCCATTCCATCCCAGGGATCCCATCCCATCCCAGATATCCCATCCCAGGGATTCCATCCCATCCCATGGATCCCATTTCATCTGTTCCCATCCCAGGGATCCCATCCCATCCCGTCCCAGGGATCCCATCCCATTCTAACCCATCCCATCCCATCCCAGGGATCCCATCCCATCCCAGGGATCCCATTTCAGCTGTTCCCATCCCTGGGATCCCATCCCATCCCATCCCATGGATCCAATCCCATCCCAACCCATGCCATCCCATGGATCCCAACCCATCCCAGGGATCCCATCCCATCCCATCCCATCCCATCCCATCCCATCCCAGGGATCCCATCCCATCCCATCCGATCCCATCCCATGCCATCCCAGGGATCCCATGCCATCCCAGGGATCCCATCCCATCCCATCCCATCCCATCCCATCCCATCCCATCCCATCCCATCCCATCCCATCCCATCCCATCCTAGGAATCCCACACCAGGGATCCCATCCCATCCCAGTGATCCAATCCCAGCGATCCTCTCCCATCCTAGGGATCCCATCCCATCCCATCCCAGGGATCCCATCCCATGGAACCCATCCCATCCCATCTTATTCCATCCCATCCCATCCCATCTCTGGGATCCCATCCCAGCCCATCTCATCCCAGGGATCCCATGCCATGCCATCCCATCCCATGCCATCCCAGGCATCCCATCCCAGGGATCCTATCCCATCCGAGGGATCCCATCCCAGGGATCTCAACCCATCGCAGGGATCCCGTCCCATCCCAGGGATCCAATCCCATCCCAGCTATCCCATCCCAGGGATTCCATCTCATCCCAGGGGTCCCATCCCATCCCGTCCCATCCAAGGGAACCTATCCATTCCCAACCCAGGAATCCCATCCCTTCCCTTGCCAGGGATCCCATCCCATCCCAGGGATGCCATCCCATCCCAGGGATCCAATCCCAGGGATCCCAACCCATACCAGAGAACCCATCCCATCCCAGGGATCCCATCCCATCCCAGGGATCCCATCCCATCCCATGCCAACCCAACCCATCCTATCCCATTCCCATCCCATCCCATCCCATCCCAGGGATCCCATCCCATCCAAACCCATCCCATCCCATCCCAGGCATCCCATCCCAGGGATTCCATCCCATCCCAGGGATCCCATTTCATCTGTTCCCATCCCTGCGATCCCATCCCATCCCATCCCATCCCATCCCATCCCATCCCATCCCATCCCATCCCATCCCATCCCATGGATCCCATCCCATCCCAACCCATCCCATCCCATGGATCCCATCCCATCCCAGGGATCACATCCCATCCCATCCCAGGCATCGCATCCCATCCCATCCCATCCGATCCCATCCCATGCCATCCCAGGGATCCCATCCCATCACAGGGATCCCATCCCATCCCATCCCATCCCATCCCATCCCATCCCATCCCATCCCATCCCATCCCATCCCAGGGATCCCATCCCATCCTAGGGATACCATCCCAGGGATCCCATCTCATCCCAGACATCCCATCCCATTCCATCCCATCCCATCCCATTCCAGGGATCACATCCCATCCCAGGGATCCCATCCCAGGGATCCCATCCCATCCCTGGGAGGCCGTCCCAGGGATCCGATACCATCCCAGTGATCCAATCCCAGCGATCCCATCCGATCCCATCCCTTCTGAGTGATCCAATCCCAAGGATCCCATCCCAGGGATCCCATCCCATCCCAGGGATCCCATCCCATCCCATCCCACGGATCCCATCCCATCCCAGGGATCCCATCCAACCCCAGGGATCCCATCCCATCCCATGGATCCCATCCCATCTCATCCCATCCCATCCCATCCCATCCCCGGGATCCCATCCCAGGGATCCCATCCCAATCCAGGGATCTCATCCCATCCCATCCCAGGGATCCCATCCCAGGTATACCATCCCATCCCATCCCATCCCAGGGATCTGCCCCCATCCCAGGGATCCCCTGCCATCCCAGGGATCCCATCCCATCCCAGGGATCCCAACCCATCCCAGCTATCCCATCCCAGGGATTCCATCCCATCCCAGGGATCCCATTTCTTCTGTTACCATCCCAGGGATCCCATCCCATCCCATCCCAGGGATCCCATCCCATCCCATCCCAGGGATCCCATTTCATCTGTTCCCATCCCTGGGATCCCATCCCATCCCATCCCATCCCATGGATCCAATCCCATCCCAACACATCCCATCCCATGGATCCCATCCCATCACAGGATCCCATCCCATCCCATCCCAGGGATCGCATCCCATCCGATCCCATCCGATCCCATCCCATCCCAGGGATCCCATCCCAGGGATCCCATCCCATCCCATCCCATCCCATCCCATCCTAGGAATCCCACACCAGGGATCCCATCCCATCCCAGGGATCCCATCCCATGGAACCCATCCCATCCCATCCCATTCCATCCCATCCCATCCCTTCCCATCCCATCCCATCCCATCCCATCCCATCCCATCCCATCCCATCCCATCCCATCCCATCCCAGGGATCCCATCCCATCCCAGGGATCCCATCCCAGGGATCCCATCCCATCCCAGGGATCCCATCCCAGGGATCCCATCCCATCCCAGGGATCCCATCCCATCCCACTGATCACATTCCAGGGATCACATCCCATCCCAGGGATCCCATCCCATCCCATGCCAACCCATCCCATCCTATCCCATTCCCATCCCATCCCATCGCATCCCATCTCATCCCAGGGATCCCATCCCAGCCCATCTCATCCCAGGGATCCCATGCCATGCCATGCCATGCCATCCCATCCCATCCCATCCCATCCCATCCCATCCCATCCCATCCCATCCCATCCCATCCCAGGGATCCCATCCCATCCAAACCCATCCCATCCGATCCCACGGATCCCATCCCATCCCACGGATCCCATCCCATCCCAGGGATCCCAACCCAATCCAGGGATCCCATCCCATCCCATCCCATCCCAGGGATCCCATCCCATCCCATCCCATCCCATCCCATCCCAGGGATCCCATCCCAGGGATCCCATCCCATCCCAGGGATCCCATCCCAATCCAGGGATCCCATCCCAGGGATCCCATCCCATCCCATCCTATCCCATCCCATCCCATCCCACACCTGGGATCCCATCCCATCCCATCCCAGGGATCCCATCCCATCCCATCCCATCCCATCCCAGTGATCCAATCCCAGCGATCCTATCCCATCCCAGGGATTCCATCCCATCCCATCCCATCCCAGGGATCCCATCCCATGGAACCCATCCCATTCCATCTTATTCCATCCCATCCCATCCCAGGGATCCCATCCCATCCCATCCCATCCCATCCCAGGGATCCCATTTCTTCTGTTACCATCCCTGCGATCCCATCCCATCCCATCCCATCCCATCCCATCCCATCCCATGGATCCCATCCCATCCCAACCCATCCCATCCCATGGATCCCATCCCATCCCAGGGATCACATCCCATCCCATCCCAGGCATCGCATCCCATCCCATCCCATCCGATCCCATCCCATGCCATCCCAGGGATCCCATCCCATCACAGGGATCCCATCCCATCCCATCCCATCCCATCCCATCCCATCCCATCCCATCCCATCCTAGGAATCCCACACCAGGGATCCCATCCCATCCCAGTGATCCAATCCCAGAGATCCTATCCCATCCCAGGGATCCCATCCCATGGAACCCATCCCATCCCATCCCTTCCCATCCCATCCCTTCCCATCCCATCCCATCCCATCCCATCCCATCCCAGGGATCCCATCCCATCCTAGGGATACCATCCCAGGGATCCCATCTCATCCCAGACATCCCATCCCATTCCATCCCATCCCATCCCATTCCAGGGATCACATCCCATCCCAGGGATCCCATCCCAGGGATCCCATCCCATCCCTGGGAGGCCGTCCCAGGGATCCGATACCATCCCAGTGATCCAATCCCAGCGATCCCATCCGATCCCATCCCTTCTGAGTGATCCAATCCCAAGGATCCCATCCCAGGGATCCCATCCCATCCCAGGGATCCCATCCC
Source organism: Sturnus vulgaris (assembly GCF_052056855.1). Taxonomy (NCBI): domain Eukaryota; kingdom Metazoa; phylum Chordata; class Aves; order Passeriformes; family Sturnidae; genus Sturnus; species Sturnus vulgaris. Next base: position 5,998,495 of record NC_142282.1, on the reverse strand, counting down.
ATCCCATCCCACGGATCCCATCCCATCCCAGGGATCCCATCCAATCCCAGGGATCCCATCCCATCCCATGGATCCCATCCCATCTCATCCCATCCCATCCCCGGGATCCCATCCCAGGGATCCCATCCCAATCCAGGGATCTCATCCCATCCCATCCCAGGGATCCCATCCCAGGTATACCATCCCATCCCATCCCATCCCAGGGATCTGCCCCCATCCCAGGGATCCCCTGCCATCCCAGGGATCCCATCCCATCCCAGGGATCCCAACCCATCCCAGCTATCCCATCCCAGGGATTCCATCCCATCCCAGGGATCCCATTTCTTCTGTTACCATCCCAGGGATCCCATCCCATCCCATCCCAGGGATCCCATTTCATCTGTTCCCATCCCTGGGATCCCATCCCATCCCATCCCATCCCATGGATCCAATCCCATCCCAACACATCCCATCCCATGGGTCCCATCCCATCACAGGATCCCATCCCATCCCATCCCAGGGATCCCATCCCAGGGATCCCATCCCATCCCATTCCATCCCATCCCATCCCATCCCATCCCATCCCATCCCATCCCATCCTAGGAATCCCACACCAGGGATCCCATCCCATCCCAGGGATCCCATCCCATGGAACCCATCCCATCCCATCCCATTCCATCCCATCCCATCCCTTCCCATCCCATCCCTTCCCATCCCATCCCATCCCATCCCATCCCAGGGATCCCATCCCATCCCAGGGATCCCATCCCAGGGATCCCATCCCATCCCAGGGATCCCATCCCATCCCATCCTATCCCATCCCATCCCATCCCACACCAGGGATCCCATCCCATCCCATCCCAGGGATCCCATCCCATCCCATCCCATCCCATCCCAGTGATCCAATCCCAGCGATCCTATCCCATCCCAGGGATTCCATCCCATCCCATCCCATCCCAGGGATCCCATCCCATGGAACCCATCCCATTCCATCTTATTCCATCCCATCCCATCCCAGGGATCCCATCCCATCCCATCCCATCCCAGGGATACCATTTCTTCTGTTACCATCCCTGCGATCCCATCCCATCCCATCCCATCCCATCCCATCCCATGGATCCCATCCCATCCCAACCCATCCCATCCCATGGATCCCATCCCATCCCAGGGATCACATCCCATCCCATCCCAGGCATCGCATCCCATCCCATCCCATCCGATCCCATCCCATGCCATCCCAGGGATCCCATCCCATCACAGGGATCCCATCCCATCCCATCCCATCCCATCCCATCCCATCCCAGGGATCCCATCCCAGGGATCCCATCCCATCCCAGGGATCCCATCCCAGGGATCCCATCCCATCCCAGGGATCCCATCCCAATCCAGGGATCCCATCCCAGGGATCCCATCCCATCCCATCCTATCCCATCCCATCCCATCCCACACCTGGGATCCCATCCCATCCCATCCCAGGGATCCCATCCCAGGGATCCCATCCCATCCCATCCCAGTGATCCAATCCCAGCGATCCTATCCCATCCCAGGGATTCCATCCCATCCCATCCCATCCCAGGGATCCCATCCCATGGAACCCATCCCATTCCATCTTATTCCATCCCATCCCATCCCAGGGATCCCATCCCATCCCATCCCATCCCAGGGATCCCATTTCTTCTGTTACCATCCCTGCGATCCCATCCCATCCCATCCCATCCCATCCCATCCCATCCCATCCCATCCCATGGATCCCATCCCATCCCAACCCATCCCATCCCATGGATCCCATCCCATCCCAGGGATCACATCCCATCCCATCCCAGGCATCGCATCCCATCCCATCCCATCCGATCCCATCCCATGCCATCCCAGGGATCCCATCCCATCACAGGGATCCCATCCCATCCCATCCCATCCCATCCCATCCCATCCTAGGAATCCCACACCAGGGAACCCATCCCATCCCAGTGATCCAATCCCAGAGATCCTATCCCATCCCAGGGATCCCATCCCATGGAACCCATCCCATCCCATCCCTTCCCATCCCATCCCTTCCCATCCCATCCCATCCCATCCCATCCCATCCCAGGGATCCCATCCCATCCTAGGGATACCATCCCAGGGATCCCATCTCATCCCAGACATCCCATCCCATTCCATCCCATCCCATCCCATTCCAGGGATCACATCCCATCCCAGGGATCCCATCCCAGGGATCCCATCCCATCCCTGGGAGGCCGTCCCAGGGATCCGATACCATCCCAGTGATCCAATCCCTGCGATCCCATCCGATCCCATCCCTTCTGAGTGATCCAATCCCAAGGATCCCAACCCAGGGATCCCATCCCATCCCAGGGATCCCATCCCATCCCATCCCACGGATCCCATCCCATCCCAGGGATCCCATCCAATCCCAGGGATCCCATCCCATCCCATGGATCCCATCCCATCTCATCCCATCCCATCCCCGGGATCCCATCCCAGGGATCCCATCCCAATCCAGGGATCTCATCCCATCCCATCCCAGGGATCCCATCCCAGGTATACCATCCCATCCCATCCCATCCCAGGGATCTGCCCCCATCCCAGGGATCCCCTGCCATCCCAGGGATCCCATCCCATCCCAGGGATCCCAACCAATCCCAGCTATCCCATCCCAGGGATTCCATCCCATCCCAGGGATCCCATTTCTTCTGTTACCATCCCAAGGATCCCATCCCATCCCATCCCAGGGATCCCATTTCATCTGTTCCCATCCCTGGGATCCCATCCCATCCCATCCCATCCCATGGATCCAATCCCATCCCAACACATCCCATCCCATGGGTCCCATCCCATCACAGGATCCCATCCCATCCCATCCCAGGGATCGCATCCCATCCGATCCCATCCGATCCCATCCCATCCCAGGGATCCCATCCCAGGGATCCCATCCCATCCCATCCCATCCCATCCCATCCCATCCCATCCTAGGAATCCCACACCAGGGATCCCATCCCATCCCAGGGATCCCATCCCATGGAACCCATCCCATCCCATCCCATTCCATCCCATCCCATCCCTTCCCATCCCATCCCTTCCCATCCCATCCCATCCCATCCCATCCCATCCCATCCCAGGGATCCCATCCCATCCCAGGGATCCCATCCCATCCCACGGATCACATTCCAGGGATCACATCCCATCCCAGGGATCCCATCCCATCCCATGCCAACCCATCCCATCCTATCCCATTCCCATCCCATCCCATCGCATCCCATCTCATCCCAGGGATCCCATCCCAGCCCATCTCATCCCAGGGATCCCATGCCATGCCATGCCATCCCATCCCATCCCATCCCATCCCAGGGATCCCATCCCATCCAAACCCATCCCATCCGATCCCACGGATCCCATCCCGTCCCACGGATACCATCCCATCCCAGGGATCCCAACCCAATCCAGGGATCCCATCCCATCCCATCCCATCCCACACCAGGGATCCCATCCCATCCCATCCCAGGGATCCCATCCCATCCCATCCCATCCCATCCCAGGGATCCCATCCCAGGGATCCCATCCCATCCCAGGGATCCCATCCCAATCCAGGGATCCCATCCCAGGGATCCCATCCCATCCCATCCTATCCCATCCCATCCCATCCCACACCAGGGATCCCATCCCATCCCATCCCAGGGATCCCATCCCATCCCATCCCATCCCATCCCAGTGATCCAATCCCAGCGATCCTATCCCATCCCAGGGATTCCATCCCATCCCATCCCATCCCAGGGATCCCATCCCATGGAACCCATCCCATTCCATCTTATTCCATCCCATCCCATCCCAGGGATCCCATCCCATCCCATCCCATCCCAGGGATCCCATTTCTTCTGTCACCATCCCTGCGATCCCATCCCATCCCATCCCATCCCATCCCATGGATCCCATCCCATCCCAACCCATCCCATCCCATGGATCCCATCCCATCCCAGGGATCACATCCCATCCCATCCCAGGCATCGCATCCCATCCCATCCCATCCGATCCCATCCCATGCCATCCCAGGGATCCCATCCCATCCCATCCCATCCCATCCCATCCCATCCCATCCCATCCCATCCTAGGAATCCCACACCAGGGATCCCATCCCATCCCAGTGATCCAATCCCAGAGATCCTATCCCATCCCAGGGATCCCATCCCATGGAACCCATCCCATCCCATCCCTTCCCATCCCATCCCTTCCCATCCCATCCCATCCCATCCCATCCCATCCCAGGGATCCCATCCCATCCTAGGGATACCATCCCAGGGATCCCATCTCATCCCAGACATCCCATCCCATTCCATCCCATCCCATCCCATCCCAGGGATGCCATCCCATCCCATCCCATCCCATCCCAGGGATCCCATCCCAGGGATCCCATCCCATCCCAGGGATCCCATCCCAATCCAGGGATCCCATCCCAGGGATCCCATCCCATCCCATCCTATCCCATCCCATCCCATCCCACACCTGGGATCCCATCCCATCCCATCCCAGGGATCCCATCCCATCCCATCCCATCCCATCCCAGTGATCCAATCCCAGCGATCCTATCCCATCCCAGGGATTCCATCCCATCCCATCCCATCCCAGGGATCCCATCCCATGGAACCCATCCCATTCCATCTTATTCCATCCCATCCCATCCCAGGGATCCCATCCCATCCCATCCCATCCCAGGGATCCCATTTCTTCTGTTACCATCCCTGCGATCCCATCCCATCCCATCCCATCCCATCCCATCCCATGGATCCCATCCCATCCCAACCCATCCCATCCCATGGATCCCATCCCATCCCAGGGATCACATCCCATCCCATCCCAGGCATCGCATCCCATCCCATCCCATCCGATCCCATCCCATGCCATCCCAGGGATCCCATCCCATCACAGGGATCCCATCCCATCCCATCCCATCCCATCCCATCCCATCCCATCCCATCCCATCCCATCCCATCCCATCCTAGGAATCCCACACCAGGGATCCCATCCCATCCCAGTGATCCAATCCCAGAGATCCTATCCCATCCCAGGGATCCCATCCCATGGAACCCATCCCATCCCATCCCTTCCCATCCCATCCCTTCCCATCCCATCCCATCCCATCCCATCCCATCCCATCCCATCCCATCCCATCCCATCCCATCCCAGGGATCCCATCCCATCCTAGGGATACCATCCCAGGGATCCCATCTCATCCCAGACATCCCATCCCATTCCATCCCATCCCATCCCATTCCAGGGATCACATCCCATCCCAGGGATCCCATCCCATCCCAGGGATCCCATCCCATACGAGGGATCACATTCCAGGGATCCCATCCCAGGGATCCCATCCCATCCCAGGCATCCCATCCCCTCCCAACCCATCCCGTCCCATCCCATCCTCTCCCATCCCAGGGATCTTATCCCATCCCAAGTAACCCATCCCATGGATCCCATCCCACGGATCCCATCCCATCCCATCCCAGGCATCCCATCCGATCCCATCCCAGGGATCCCATCCCATCGCATCCCATCTCATCCCAGGGATCCCATCCCATCCCAGGGATCCCATCTCATCCCAGGGATCCAATCCCAGAGATCCTCTCCCATCCCATCCCAGGGATCCCATCCCATCCCATCCCATCCCATCCCATCCCATCCCATCCCATCCCAGGGATACCATCCCAGGGATCCCATCCCAGGGATCCCATCCCATCCCCGGGATCCCATTCCAGGGATTCAATCCCATCCCAGGGATCCCAACCCATACGAGGGATCACAATCCAGGGATCCCATCCCTGGGATCCCATCTCATCCCATCCCAGGGATCCAATCGAATCCCATCTCATCCCAGGGATCCCATCCCATCGCAGGGATCCCATCCCATCCCATCCCGTCCCATCCCATCCTACCCCATCCCATCCCATCCCATCCCATCCCATCCCATCCCATCCCATCCCAGGGATCCCATACCAGGTATCCCATCCCATCCCGGGGATCCCATTCCGTACCATCCCAGGGATCCCATTCCATCCCATCCCATCCCATCCCATCCCATCCATCCCATCCCATCCCATCCCATCCCATCCCATCCCATCCCATCCCATCCCATCCCATCCCATCCCATCCCATCCCAGGGACACCATCCCTGCTATACCATACCATCCCATCCCATCGCAGGGATCCCATCCCATCCCATCCCATCCCATCCCAACCCATGCCATCCCATGCCATCCCATCCCATCCCATCCCATCCCAGGGATCTCATCCCAGGGATTCCATCCCATCCCAGGTATCCCATCCCAACCAATCCCAACCCAGGGATCCCATCCCATCCCGTCCCATCCCACCCCATCTCATCCCATCCCATCCCAGGGATCCCATCCCATCCCACGTATCCCATCCCATCCCATATGATCCCGCGGATCCCATGCCAGGGCATCCCATCCCATCCCATCCCATCCCATCCCATCCCATCCCATTCCAGGGATCCCGTCCCATCCAAACCCATGCCATCCCATCCCATCCCATCCCATCCCATCCCATCCCATCCCATCCCATTGTAGCCCATCCCATCCCTTCCCACCCCATCCCATCCCGTCCCATCACATCCCATCCCAGATATCCCATCCCAGGGATCCCATCCCATGCCAGGGATCCCATCCCATCCCAGGGATCCCATCCCATCCCATCCCATCCCATCCAATCCCATGCCATCCCATGCCATCCCATCCCATCCCATCCCATCCCATCCCATCCCATCCCATCCCATCCCATCCCAGGGATCCCATACCAGAGATCCCATCCCATCCCCGGGTCCCCATCCCAGGGATTCCATCCCATCCCAACACATCCCATCCCATGGATACCATCCGATCCCAGAGATCCCATCCCAGGGATCCCAGAGATCCCATCCCAGGGATCCCATCCCATCCCAACCCATCCCATCACATCCTACCCCATCCCATCCTACCCCATCCCATCGCATCCCATCGCATCCCATCCCATCCCAGGGATCCCATACCAGGTATCCCATCCCATCCCAGGGATCCCATTCCGTACCATCCCAGGGATCCCATTCCATCCCATCCCATCCCATCCCATCGATCCCATCCCATCCCAACCCATTGTAGCCAATCCCATCCCATCCCATCCCACCCCATCCCATCCAAACCCATCCCATCCCATCCCATCCCATCCCATCCCATCCCATCCCAGGGACACCATCCCAGCTATACCATACCATCCCATCCCATCGCAGGGATCCCATCCCATCCCATCCCATCCCGTCCCATCCCATCCCACCCCATCCCATCCCATCCCATCCCATCCCAGGGATCTCATCCCAGGGATTCCAGCCCATCCCAGGTATCCCATCCTAACCAATCGCAACCCAGGGATCCCATCCCATCCCATCCCATCCCATCCCATCTCATCCCATCCCATCCCACGTATCCCATCCCATCCCACGTATCCCATCCCATCCCATCTCATCCCGCGGATCCCATGCCATGGCATCCCATCCCATCCCATCCCATCCCATCCCATCCCATCCCAGGGATCCCGTCCCATCCAAACCCTTCCCATCCCATCCCATCCCATCCCATCCCATTCCATCCCATCCCATCCCTTCCCACCCCATCCCATCCCATCCCGTCCCATCACATCCCATCCCAGATATCCCGTCCCAGGGATCCCATCCCATCCCAAGGATCCCATCCCATCCCATCCCAGGGATCCCATCCGATCCCATCCCATCCCATCCAATCCCATCCCATCCCATGCCATCCCATCCCAGGGATCCCATACCAGAGATCCCACCCCATCCCCGGGTCCCCATCCCAGGGATTCCATCCCATCCCAACCCATCCCATCCCAGGGATCCCATCCCATCCCTGGGATCCCATCCCATCCCAACCCATCCCATCCCATCCTACCCCATCCCATCCCATCCTATCCCATCCCATCCCCTCCCCTCACATCCCATCCTAGGGATCCCATACCAGGTATCCCATCCCATCCCAGGGATCCCATTCCGTACCATCCCAGGGATCCCATTTCATCCCATCCCATCCCATCCCATCGATCCCATCCCATCCCACCCCATCCCATCCAATCCCATCCCATACCATCCCATGCCACCCCATCCCATCCCATCCCATGGATCCAATCCCATCCCATCCCATCCCAGGGATCCCATCCCATGGAACCCATCCCATTCCATCTTATTTCATCCCATCCCATCCCATCCCAGGGATCCCATCCCATCCCATCCCATCCCAGGGATCCCATTCCAGCCCATCCCATCCCATTCCAGCCCATCCCATCCCATTCCAGGGATTCCATCCCATCCCATCCCCGGGATCCCATCCCGGGGAAGCCATCCCAATCCAGGGATCCCATCCCATCCCATCCCAGGGATCCCATCACAATCCCAGGGATCCCATCCCATCCCAGGGATCCCATCCCATCCCATCCCATCAAATGCCGTCCCATCCCATCCTATCCTATCCCATCCCATCCCATCCCATCCCATCCCATCCCATCCCATCCGATCCCCGGGATCCCTTCCCAGGGATCCCATCCCTTCCCAGGGATCCCATCCCAGGGATTCCACCCCATCCCAGGGATCCCATCCCATACGAGGGATCACATTCCTGGGATCCCAACACAGGGATCCCATCCCATCCCAGGGATCCCAACCCATCCCAGGGATCCCATTCCATCCCAGGGATCCCATCCCATCCCAGATATCCCATCCCAGGGATTCCATCCCATCCCATGGATCCCATTTCATCTGTTCCCATCCCAGGGATCCCATCCCATCCCGTCCCAGGGATCCCATCCCATTCTAACCCATCCCATCCCATCCCAGGGATCCCATCCCATCCCAGGGATCCCATTTCAGCTGTTCCCATCCCTGGGATCCCATCCCATCCCATCCCATGGATCCAATCCCATCCCAACCCATGCCATCCCATGGATCCCAACCCATCCCAGGGATCCCATCCCATCCCATCCCATCCCATCCCATCCCATCCCATCCCATCCCATCCCATCCCAGGGATCCCATCCCATCCCATCCGATCCCATCCCATGCCATCCCAGGGATCCCATGCCATCCCAGGGATCCCATCCCATCCCATCCCATCCCATCCCATCCCATCCCATCCCATCCCATCCCATCCCATCCTAGGAATCCCACACCAGGGATCCCATCCCATCCCAGTGATCCAATCCCAGCGATCCTCTCCCATCCTAGGGATCCCATCCCATCCCATCCCAGGGATCCCATCCCATGGAACCCATCCCATCCCATCTTATTCCATCCCATCCCATCCCATCTCTGGGATCCCATCCCAGCCCATCTCATCCCAGGGATCCCATGCCATGCCATCCCATCCCATGCCATCCCAGGCATCCCATCCCAGGGATCCTATCCCATCCGAGGGATCCCATCCCAGGGATCTCAACCCATCGCAGGGATCCCGTCCCATCCCAGGGATCCAATCCCATCCCAGCTATCCCATCCCAGGGATTCCATCTCATCCCAGGGGTCCCATCCCATCCCGTCCCATCCAAGGGAACCTATCCATTCCCAACCCAGGAATCCCATCCCTTCCCTTGCCAGGGATCCCATCCCATCCCAGGGATGCCATCCCATCCCAGGGATCCAATCCCAGGGATCCCAACCCATACCAGAGAACCCATCCCATCCCAGGGATCCCATCCCATCCCAGGGATCCCATCCCATCCCATGCCAACCCAACCCATCCTATCCCATTCCCATCCCATCCCATCCCAGGGATCCCATCCCATCCAAACCCATCCCATCCCATCCCAGGCATCCCATCCCAGGGATTCCATCCCATCCCAGGGATCCCATTTCATCTGTTCCCATCCCTGCGATCCCATCCCATCCCATCCCATCCCATCCCATCCCATGGATCCCATCCCATCCCAACCCATCCCATCCCATGGATCCCATCCCATCCCAGGGATCACATCCCATCCCATCCCAGGCATCGCATCCCATCCCATCCCATCCGATCCCATCCCATGCCATCCCAGGGATCCCATCCCATCACAGGGATCCCATCCCATCCCATCCCATCCCATCCCATCCCATCCCATCCCAGGGATCCCATCCCATCCTAGGGATACCATCCCAGGGATCCCATCTCATCCCAGACATCCCATCCCATTCCATCCCATCCCATCCCATTCCAGGGATCACATCCCATCCCAGGGATCCCATCCCAGGGATCCCATCCCATCCCTGGGAGGCCGTCCCAGGGATCCGATACCATCCCAGTGATCCAATCCCAGCGATCCCATCCGATCCCATCCCTTCTGAGTGATCCAATCCCAAGGATCCCATCCCAGGGATCCCATCCCATCCCAGGGATCCCATCCCATCCCATCCCACGGATCCCATCCCATCCCAGGGATCCCATCCAACCCCAGGGATCCCATCCCATCCCATGGATCCCATCCCATCTCATCCCATCCCATCCCATCCCATCCCCGGGATCCCATCCCAGGGATCCCATCCCAATCCAGGGATCTCATCCCATCCCATCCCAGGGATCCCATCCCAGGTATACCATCCCATCCCATCCCATCCCAGGGATCTGCCCCCATCCCAGGGATCCCCTGCCATCCCAGGGATCCCATCCCATCCCAGGGATCCCAACCCATCCCAGCTATCCCATCCCAGGGATTCCATCCCATCCCAGGGATCCCATTTCTTCTGTTACCATCCCAGGGATCCCATCCCATCCCATCCCAGGGATCCCATCCCATCCCATCCCAGGGATCCCATTTCATCTGTTCCCATCCCTGGGATCCCATCCCATCCCATCCCATCCCAGGGATCACATCCCATCCCAACACATCCCATCCCATGGATCCCATCCCATCACAGGATCCCATCCCATCCCATCCCAGGGATCGCATCCCATCCGATCCCATCCGATCCCATCCCATCCCAGGGATCCCATCCCAGGGATCCCATCCCATCCCATCCCATCCCATCCCATCCTAGGAATCCCACACCAGGGATCCCATCCCATCCCAGGGATCCCATCCCATGGAACCCATCCCATCCCATCCCATTCCATCCCATCCCATCCCTTCCCATCCCATCCCATCCCATCCCATCCCATCCCATCCCATCCCATCCCATCCCATCCCAGGGATCCCATCCCATCCCAGGGATCCCATCCCAGGGATCCCATCCCATCCCAGGGATCCCATCCCATCCCACTGATCACATTCCAGGGATCACATCCCATCCCAGGGATCCCATCCCATCCCATGCCAACCCATCCCATCCTATCCCATTCCCATCCCATCCCATCGCATCCCATCTCATCCCAGGGATCCCATCCCAGCCCATCTCATCCCAGGGATCCCATGCCATGCCATGCCATCCCATCCCATCCCATCCCATCCCATCCCATCCCATCCCATCCCAGGGATCCCATCCCATCCAAACCCATCCCATCCGATCCCACGGATCCCATCCCATCCCACGGATCCCATCCCATCCCAGGGATCCCAACCCAATCCAGGGATCCCATCCCATCCCATCCCATCCCATCCCAGGGATCCCATCCCATCCCATCCCATCCCATCCCAGGGATCCCATCCCAGGGATCCCATCCCATCCCAGGGATCCCATCCCAATCCAGGGATCCCATCCCAGGGATCCCATCCCATCCCATCCTATCCCATCCCATCCCATCCCACACCTGGGATCCCATCCCATCCCATCCCAGGGATCCCATCCCATCCCATCCCATCCCATCCCAGTGATCCAATCCCAGCGATCCTATCCCATCCCAGGGATTCCATCCCATCCCATCCCATCCCAGGGATCCCATCCCATGGAACCCATCCCATTCCATCTTATTCCATCCCATCCCATCCCAGGGATCCCATCCCATCCCATCCCATCCCATCCCAGGGATCCCATTTCTTCTGTTACCATCCCTGCGATCCCATCCCATCCCATCCCATCCCATCCCATCCCATCCCATCCCATGGATCCCATCCCATCCCAACCCATCCCATCCCATGGATCCCATCCCATCCCAGGCATCGCATCCCATCCCATCCCATCCGATCCCATCCCATGCCATCCCAGGGATCCCATCCCATCACAGGGATCCCATCCCATCCCATCCCATCCCATCCCATCCCATCCCATCCCATCCCATCCCATCCCATCCCATCCCATCCTAGGAATCCCACACCAGGGATCCCATCCCATCCCAGTGATCCAATCCCAGAGATCCTATCCCATCCCAGGGATCCCATCCCATGGAACCCATCCCATCCCATCCCTTCCCATCCCATCCCTTCCCATCCCATCCCATCCCATCCCATCCCATCCCATCCCATCCCATCCCAGGGATCCCATCCCATCCTAGGGATACCATCCCAGGGATCCCATCTCATCCCAGACATCCCATCCCATTCCATCCCATCCCATCCCATTCCAGGGATCACATCCCATCCCAGGGATCCCATCCCAGGGATCCCATCCCATCCCTGGGAGGCCGTCCCAGGGATCCGATACCATCCCAGTGATCCAATCCCAGCGATCCCATCCGATCCCATCCCTTCTGAGTGATCCAATCCCAAGGATCCCATCCCAGGGATCCCATACCATCCCAGGGATCCCATCCCATCCCATCCCACGGATCCCATCCCATCCCAGGGATCCCATCCAATCCCAGGGATCCCATCCCATCCCATGGATCCCATCCCATCTCATCCCATCCCATCCCCGGGATCCCATCCCAGGGATCCCATCCCAATCCAGGGATCTCATCCCATCCCATCCCAGGGATCCCATCCCAGGTATACCATCCCATCCCATCCCATCCCAGGGATCTGCCCCCATCCCAGGGATCCCCTGCCATCCCAGGGATCCCATCCCATCCCAGGGATCCCAACCCATCCCAGCTATCCCATCCCAGGGATTCCATCCCATCCCAGGGATCCCATTTCTTCTGTTACCATCCCAGGGATCCCATCCCATCCCATCCCAGGGATCCCATTTCATCTGTTCCCATCCCTGGGATCCCATCCCATCCCATCCCATCCCATCCCATGGATCCAATCCCATCCCAACACATCCCATCCCATGGGTCCCATCCCATCACAGGATCCCATCCCATCCCATCCCAGGGATCGCATCCCATCCGATCCCATCCGATCCCATCCCATCCCAGGGATCCCATCCCAGGGATCCCATCCCATCCCATCCCATCCCATCCCATCCCATCCCATCCCATCCCATCCCATCCCATCCTAGGAATCCCACACCAGGGATCCCATCCCATCCCAGGGATCCCATCCCATGGAACCCATCCCATCCCATCCCATTCCATCCCATCCCATCCCTTCCCATCCCATCCCTTCCCATCCCATCCCATCCCATCCCATCCCAGGGATCCCATCCCATCCCAGGGATCCCATCCCAGGGATCCCATCCCATCCCAGGGATCCCATCCCATCCCATCCTATCCCATCCCATCCCACCCCACACCAGGGATCCCATCCCATCCCATCCCAGGGATCCCATCCCATCCCATCCCATCCCATCCCAGTGATCCAATCCCAGCGATCCTATCCCATCCCAGGGATTCCATCCCATCCCATCGCATCCCAGGGATCCCATCCCATGGAACCCATCCCATTCCATCTTATTCCATCCCATCCCATCCCAGTGATCCCATCCCATCCCATCCCATCCCAGGGATCCCATTTCTTCTGTTACCATCCCTGCGATCCCATCCCATCCCATCCCATCCCATCCCATCCCATGGATCCCATCCCATCCCAACCCATCCCATCCCATGGATCCCATCCCATCCCAGGGATCACATCCCATCCCATCCCAGGCATCGCATCCCATCCCATCCCATCCGATCCCATCCCATGCCATCCCAGGGATCCCATCCCATCACAGGGATCCCATCCCATCCCATCCCATCCCATCCCATCCCATCCCATCCCAGGGATCCCATCCCAGGGATCCCATCCCATCCCAGGGATCCCATCCCAATCCAGGGATCCCATCCCAGGGATCCCATCCCATCCCATCCTATCCCATCCCATCCCATCCCACACCTGGGATCCCATCCCATCCCATCCCAGGGATCCCATCCCAGGGATCCCATCCCATCCCATCCCAGTGATCCAATCCCAGCGATCCTATCCCATCCCAGGGATTCCATCCCATCCCATCCCATCCCAGGGATCCCATCCCATGGAACCCATCCCATTCCATCTTATTCCATCCCATCCCATCCCAGGGATCCCATCCCATCCCATCCCATCCCAGGGATCCCATTTCTTCTGTTACCATCCCTGCGATCCCATCCCATCCCATCCCATCCCATCCCATCCCATCCCATGGATCCCATCCCATCCCAACCCATCCCATCCCATGGATCCCATCCCATCCCAGGGATCACATCCCATCCCATCCCAGGCATCGCATCCCATCCCATCCCATCCGATCCCATCCCATGCCATCCCAGGGATCCCATCCCATCACAGGGATCCCATCCCATCCCATCCCATCCCATCCCATCCCATCCTAGGAATCCCACACCAGGGATCCCATCCCATCCCAGTGATCCAATCCCAGAGATCCTATCCCATCCCAGGGATCCCATCCCATGGAACCCATCCCATCCCATCCCTTCCCATCCCATCCCTTCCCATCCCATCCCATCCCATCCCATCCCATCCCATCCCATCCCATCCCAGGGATCCCATCCCATCCTAGGGATACCATCCCAGGGATCCCATCTCATCCCAGACATCCCATCCCATTCCATCCCATCCCATCCCATTCCAGGGATCACATCCCATCCCAGGGATCCCATCCCAGGGATCCCATCCCATCCCTGGGAGGCCGTCCCAGGGATCCGATACCATCCCAGTGATCCAATCCCAGCGATCCCATCCGATCCCATCCCTTCTGAGTGATCCAATCCCAAGGATCCCATCCCAGGGATCCCATCCCATCCCAGGGATCCCATCCCATCCCATCCCACGGATCCCATCCCATCCCAGGGATCCCATCCAATCCCAGGGATCCCATCCCATCCCATGGATCCCATCCCATCTCATCCCATCCCATCCCCGGGATCCCATCCCAGGGATCCCATCCCAATCCAGGGATCTCATCCCATCCCATCCCAGGGATCCCATCCCAGGTATACCATCCCATCCCATCCCAGGGATCTGCCCCCATCCCAGGGATCCCCTGCCATCCCAGGGATCCCATCCCATCCCAGGGATCCCAACCCATCCCAGCTATCCCATCCCAGGGATTCCATCCCATCCCAGGGATCCCATTTCTTCTGTTACCATCCCAAGGATCCCATCCCATCCCATCCCAGGGATCCCATTTCATCTGTTCCCATCCCTGGGATCCCATCCCATCCCATCCCATGGATCCAATCCCATCCCAACACATCCCATCCCATGGGTCCCATCCCATCACAGGATCCCATCCCATCCCATCCCAGGGATCGCATCCCATCCGATCCCATCCGATCCCATCCCATCCCAGGGATCCCATCCCAGGGATCCCATCCCATCCCATCCCATCCCATCCCATCCCATCCCATCCCATCCCATCCTAGGAATCCCACACCAGGGATCCCATCCCATCCCAGGGATCCCATCCCATGGAACCCATCCCATCCCATCCCATTCCATCCCATCCCATCCCTTCCCATCCCATCCCTTCCCATCCCATCCCATCCCATCCCATCCCATCCCAGGGATCCCATCCCATCCCAGGGATCCCATCCCAGGGATCCCATCCCATCCCAGGGATCCCATCCCATCCCACGGATCACATTCCAGGGATCACATCCCATCCCAGGGATCCCATCCCATCCCATGCCAACCCATCCCATCCTATCCCATTCCCATCCCATCCCATCGCATCCCATCTCATCCCAGGGATCCCATCCCAGCCCATCTCATCCCAGGGATCCCATGCCTTGCCATGCCATCCCATCCCATCCCATCCCATCCCAGGGATCCCATCCCATCCAAACCCATCCCATCCGATCCCACGGATCCCATCCCGTCCCACGGATCCCATCCCATCCCAGGGATCCCAACCCAATCCAGGGATCCCATCCCATCCCATCCCATCCCATCCCACACCAGGGATCCCATCCCATCCCATCCCAGGGATCCCATCCCATCCCATCCCATCCCAGGGATCCCATCCCAGGGATCCCATCCCATCCCAGGGATCCCATCCCAATCCAGGGATCCCATCCCAGGGATCCCGTCCCATCCCATCCTATCCCATCCCATCCCATCCCACACCAGGGATCCCATCCCATCCCATCCCAGGGATCCCATCCCATCCCATCCCATCCCATCCCATCCCAGTGATCCAATCCCAGCGATCCTATCCCATCCCAGGGATTCCATCCCATCCCATCCCATCCCAGGGATCCCATCCCATGGAACCCATCCCATTCCATCTTATTCCATCCCATCCCATCCCAGGGATCCCATCCCATCCCATCCCATCCCAGGGATCCCATTTCTTCTGTTACCATCCCTGCGATCCCATCCCATCCCATCCCATCCCATCCCATCCCATCCCATGGATCCCATCCCATCCCAACCCATCCCATCCCATGGATCCCATCCCATCCCAGGGATCACATCCCATCCCATCCCAGGCATCGCATCCCATCCCATCCCATCCGATCCCATCCCATGCCATCCCAGGGATCCCATCCCATCCCATCCCATCCCATCCCATCCCATCCCATCCCATCCCATCCCATCCCATCCCATCCTAGGAATCCCACACCAGGGATCCCATCCCATCCCAGTGATCCAATCCCAGAGATCCTATCCCATCCCAGGGATCCCATCCCATGGAACCCATCCCATCCCATCCCTTCCCATCCCATCCCTTCCCATCCCATCCCATCCCATCCCATCCCATCCCAGGGATCCCATCCCATCCTAGGGATACCATCCCAGGGATCCCATCTCATCCCAGACATCCCATCCCATTCCATCCCATCCCATCCCATCCCAGGGATCCCATCCCATCCCATCCCATCCCATCCCAGGGATCCCATCCCAGGGATCCCATCCCAGGGATCCCATCCCAATCCAGGGATCCCATCCCAGGGATCCCATCCCATCCCATCCTATCCCATCCCATCCCATCCCACACCTGGGATCCCATCCCATCCCATCCCAGGGATCCCATCCCATCCCATCCCATCCCATCCCAGTGATCCAATCCCAGCGATCCTATCCCATCCCAGGGATTCCATCCCATCCCATCCCATCCCAGGGATCCCATCCCATGGAACCCATCCCATTCCATCTTATTCCATCCCATCCCATCCCAGGGATCCCATCCCATCCCATCCCATCCCAGGGATCCCATTTCTTCTGTTACCATCCCTGCGATCCCATCCCATCCCATCCCATCCCATCCCATCCCATCCCATGGATCCCATCCCATCCCAACCCATCCCATCCCATGGATCCCATCCCATCCCAGGGATCACATCCCATCCCATCCCAGGCATCGCATCCCATCCCATCCCATCCGATCCCATCCCATGCCATCCCAGGGATCCCATCTGTCCTGGTTTTGGGCAAATTTGGGGGAAAACCTCCAGAAGGAGCCCCCAGACAGCAAACCCCACGACTCCTCCCCCCCCACCCCACCGGGTTCGGGAAGAATTTCCTCGGAGAAGAGTGGGAGAAAAAACCTGTTTATTTAACAAACAAGACACTCCCCAGCACAGGGAAAAAAAGACAACACCAGCTGACAAGAAAACTCTTTCACCGTTCTGAAGGGATGACAAACTCAGTCTCTCTGGCGAGTGGTCGCTCAGTTATCAGTCTCTGGCGCTGGGGATGACTGCTGCAGGTGACAAAGTGTAGCCTCCCGGTGTTTCTTGGGGTTCCCAGGTCCCCGTCCGTTCAGATGTTATCCAGGAGAGGGAGGGGACGGGGTGGAAGAGAAAACAGTCCAGGGAAAAAGTTGGACTGCCTAGCTGAACTAACTAATAAGCAGAAAGCAAGGGCAAAGCGAAGGAAAGAAAAAGGCAGAAGCGAGCAAGCAGGCAAGCAAGCAGGCAAGCAAGCAGGCAAGCAAGCAAGCAAGCAAGCAAGCAAGCAAGCAAGCAAGCCGAGCTAAAACCTCTCCTAAA
The DNA here is from genome assembly GCF_052056855.1 of Sturnus vulgaris. NCBI lineage: Eukaryota > Metazoa > Chordata > Aves > Passeriformes > Sturnidae > Sturnus > Sturnus vulgaris. The sequence continues at coordinate 5,980,259 of NC_142282.1, read as the reverse complement.
CATAGACCATGGGGGAGGTGAGCCGGCTGATAACAAGACAAAACAAAGCTTCACTCTCAGACTCAGTCCTGGAAGCACAGGACATAATACCAAACATAATCAGGACACACGATTGGAGATAGAAACACCATAACATCACCCTAGGACATTCCACCCCTTATCTCCATATCGTGAACATACTAAACAGCATGTAAAACTTCAGCAAGTAGAAATTTCCATCTTTCACTTATTCGGACACATTTTCTTCTATCTCACTTGCTCAGACCTTTGACACTTACATATTTCCTTCTGTCTCATGCTGCCTCATCCCACAATCAGATCTCCCTGAGGCACACATCGTGTTGTTCCATCTCTCTGCATTACCCACCATGTACAACCTGGTCCTTGAGCAAAGACAATCCCACGAATGGGTTTGTCTGTACTCGGGGCAGAATTGATCCAAACTGCCTTCCCTAACAAACCTCTGATATGTGCCACTGGGACTTTGTCTCCATCTACTATATTCAGGGACTCAGACTGGGCAGGGCCCGCTCGGTTGGTGGAACCCCGGGTGTTAACTAACCAAGTGGCCTTTGCTAAATGCTGCTCCCAGTTTTTGAATGATCCCCCACCCAATGCTCTCAAGGTGGTTTTTAACAGTCCATTGTACCTTTCCACCTTCCCTGCAGCTGGTGCATGGTAGGGGATATGGTACACCCACTCAATGCCATGTTCCCTAGCCCAAGTGTTGATAAGGCTATTCTTGAAATGAGTCCCATTGTCTGACTCAATCCTCTCAGGGGTGCCATGCCTCCAAAGGACCTGCTTTTCCAGGCCCAGGATGGTGTTACGGGCTGTAGCGTGAGACACAGGGTAGGTCTCCAACCATCCAGTGGTGGCTTCCACCATGGTCAGTACATAGCGCTTGCCCTGGCGGGTTTGAGGCAGTGTGATGTAGTCAATCTGCCAGGCCTCTCCATACTTGTACTTGGACCACCGCCCCCCATACCAGAGGGGCTTCACCCGCTTGGCTTGCTTGATGGCAGCGCATGTCTCACAGTCATGGATAACTTGAGAAATACTGTCCATGGTTAGATCCACCCCTCGGTCTCGTGCCCACTTATATGTGGCATCTCTGCCCTGATGACCTGAGGCATCATGGGCCCATCGAGCCAGGAACAACTCTCCCTTGTGCTCCCAATCAAGGTCTATCTTCGACACCCCTATCTTTGCAGCCTGATCTACCTGCTGATTGTTTTTCTGCTCTTCATTAGCCCTACTTCTGGGAACATGGGCATCTACATGGCGAACCTTCACAGGTAATTTCTCTAACCGGGTAGCGATATCTTTCCACTCTTCGGCAGCCCAAATTGGTTTTCCTCTACGCTGCCAGTTAGCCTCTTTCCATCTCTCCAACCATCCCCACAGAGCATTGGCTACCATCCATGAATCGGTATAAAGGTAAAGCTTTGGCCACTTCTCTCTTTCAGCAATGTCTAAGGCCAGTTGAACCGCTTTGAGTTCAGCAAGTTGACTGGATCCACCCTCTCCTTCAGTGGCCTCTGCTACCCGTCGCGTGGGGCTCCATACGGCTGCTTTCCACCTCCGATTCATCCCCACAATGCGACAGGAACCGTCGGTGAATAGAGCATAGCGTGTTTCCTCTGCTGGCAGTTGGTTATATGGTGGAGCTTCTTCAGCCCGTGTCACTGGTTCTTGTTCCTCATCTGTGACACCAAAACTTTCACCTTCAGGCCAATTTGTAATTACTTCCAAAATCCCAGGGTGATTCAGTTTTCCAATCCGGGTGCGCTGTGTAATGAGGGCAATCCACTTGCTCCATGTAGCACTGGTGGCATGGTGGGTTGAGGGAACCTTTCCTCTGAACATCCACCCCAGCACTGGTAGTCGGGGTGCCAGAAGGAGTTGTGCTTCTGTGCCAACCACCTCTGAGGCTGCTTGGACCCCTTCGTAGGCAGCCAAGATCTCCTTCTCTGTTGGGGTGTAGTTAGCTTCAGACCCTCTGTAGCTCCGACTCCAAAATCCTAATGGTCGGCCTCGAGTCTCACCAGGCACCTTCTGCCACAGGCTCCAGGACAGACCATGGTTCCCGGCTGCAGAGTAGAGCACGTTCTTCACATCTGGTCCCGTCCTGACTGGGCCAAGGGCTACTGCATGAGCAATTTCCTGCTTTATCTGGGCAAAAGCTTGTTGCTGCTCAGGGCCCCAATGGAAATCGTTCTTCTTGCGGGTGACCAGGTAAAGAGGGCTCACAATCTGACTGTACTCAGGAATGTGCATCCTCCAAAAACCTATGGCGCCTAAGAAAGCTTGTGTCTCTTTCTTGTTGGTTGGTGGGGACATAGCTGTGATTTTGTTGATGACATCAGTAGGAATCTGACGCCGTCCATCTTGCCACTTCACTCCCAGGAACTGGATCTCTCGAGCAGGTCCCTTAACTTTACTCTTCTTGATGGCGAAGCCGGCTTCCAGGAGGATTTGGATGATTCTCTCTCCTTTCTTGAACACTTCTGCTGCTGTGTTCCCCCACACAATGATATCATCAATATATTGTAAATGTTCTGGAGCCTCACCTTTTTCTAGTGTAGTCTGGATCAGTCCATGGCAGATAGTAGGACTGTGCTTCCACCCCTGGGGCAGTCGATTCCAGGTGTACTGCACTCCCCTCCATGTGAAAGCGAACTGAGGCCTGCACTCTGCTGCCAGAGGAATGGAGAAGAATGCATTGGCGATATCGATAGTGGCGTACCACTTTGCTGCCTTGGACTCCAGCTCGTACTGCAGTTCCAGCATGTCCGGCACGGCAGCGCTCAGTGGTGGAGTCACCTCATTCAATGCACGATAGTCTACGGTCAGTCTCCATTCTCCTTCAGATTTACGCACAGGCCAGATGGGGCTGTTGAAGGGTGAGTGGGTTTTGCTGACCACCCCTTGGCTCTCCAGCTCACGGATCATTTTATGGATGGGAACCACAGCATCTCGAGTTGTTCTGTATTGTCGGCGATGCACTATGGAAGTGGCAATTGGTACCTTTTGCTCTTCTCCTTTCAGAAGTCCTACAGTACTTGGATTCTCAGACAGTCCAGACAAGGTGTTCAATTGCTGGATGCCCTCTGTCACCACAGCTGCTATCCCAAATGCCCACCTGAATCCTTTTGGATCTTTAAAATACCCCCTTCGGAGGTAATCTATGCCCAAAATGCATGGGGCCTCTGGGCCAGTCACAATAGGATGTTTTTTCCATTCATGTCCAGTCAAGCTCACATCAGCTTCCACCAAGGTAAAGTCCTGTGATCCACCTGTCACACCAGCAATAGAAACAGATTCTGCCCCCACATATCTTGATGGGACTAATGTGCATTGGGCACCAGTATCAACCAAAGCTTTATACTTTTGTGGTTCCGATGTGCCAGGCCAACGAATCCACACAGTCCAGAAGACACGATTTTCCCTCGCCTCTCCCTGGCTAGAGGCAGGGCCCCTCTAAGCCTGTTTATCCTTCTTTCCTTGGGCATATGTCTTAGAGGTTCCTTCAAGGGGATCAGATATATCATCATCATCATACTTGGCAGCTTGGCTACGGGCAACTGGAGCTGCTCTCCTTTTGGTGGAACTTCCTCTTTGGGTCTTGCCTTCCTTCAATTCACGCACCCGTTGTGCCAGAGCAGCAGTAGATTTTCCATCCCATCTCCTCATGTTTTCTCCGCAATCACGTAGGAAGAACCACAGCTCGGCTCGTGGGGTGTACCTCCTCTCCCCATCAGGGGAACGTCTGCGTTGGATACCAGGGCCTCTAATTTGTACTGCTGAGATTTGGAGAAGGTCCTCTTTAATCTCCTCCCTGAGTCTTTTATGATTCTCCTCTATCTTGTCTTCTAATTTCTGCAGACGTGTTTCCACAGCTGCAATTCTGGCATGTGTTGGGCCATGCACAGCATCTGCATATGCTCGGAGCTTCTTTGCCATATCAAGCACGGTCTCATCCCTCTCGTCCCGCTTCATTATTGCCAAAGCAGAAGCGTATTCATGGGGCCCAAGTCGTACAAGTTTTCGCCACATCACAGATGTACATGGTACCAAGTCCGGATTCCTAGTTGTTATGTCATCTGAGAAGATAATCTCTGCCACTGCCATTTCTCTCAGGCGTTGGATCCCTTGTTCTATCGTCTTCCAGTGGGTCTGCTGCATATAAAGATCATCTGCACACAGGTATCTTTGTGCTACACTGTCCAGGACCCGTGCCCAGAGGCTGTGAGGGTTAGGCCCTCTCATCATTCCTTGGTCGATGACAGGATCATGTGACAGGGATCCCAAATGCCTGGCTTCAGTGCCATCCAGAATTGTAGCCTCGCCTGCAGCATCCCAAAGACGGACCAACCAACTAATTATAGACTCATCAGGTCGTCGGGTGTAATCCTTTCTTAGGCCACGGAGGTCCTTTAGGGAAAAAGACTCAATATTGGCCTCTGATCTTTTACCAGTTGTTTTGACTCCTGGTTTTATGTCAGGAGGCGTCGAGGGTCCTTCTCCTGCATCATCATCATCATCATCCACTGGTCGATCAGTCTTGTCTGTGCACTTCCCACTTCTCGTGCTGGTAGCAACAGCCATTGGTTGAGGCTTACTGACAGGTTTAGCTGCTGGCTTAGGCTCACTGTCTGGTGTAGTTGTTGGCCTCGAGCCTGGGGTGTTGGCTGCAGCCTGAGTGACTGGGATAGTGGCTGATTTATCTGCCTGTCCCCCTTCCTCTGTCTGCTGCCCTACAGTATCTAGCAGGGTACGGTAAGCATATGCCAGGGCCCAGCTCACTGCAATGATCTTCTTCTCCTTAGAATTACCATGGCACTTCTCTTTCAGGTACTTTGCCACCTCAGCTGGGTTCTGAATTTGTTCACATGGAAAATCCCAGGATGTAGGGTCAGAAAATTCCTTTAAGATTTGGCCCATATCCTCCCATTTCCCACACCATTCAGGATTCCTCACGCCTGGCTCTACTCTGGGGTCAGGGGTCTCAGCCCCTCTAGAAATCTCAGCTCTCATTCTAGAGAAACTGCAGACTGTATAGAGAAAGCTTACTATATTAAACACCAGAAAGATGGTCTCTTTAACACTCAGGGGGAACTGAACATTCTCTAATAAGGATGTAACAAATTCAGAGGAGAAGAAGGAGAACAAAGGCTGAAAAGCCTCATCCCCCGCTTCTCCTCTAACAAACTGAGTGCACAACCACAACCAAGAACCATACATTCCTGGAACAGATTCCAGCACCTTTATAAATCTCCTGCAGGCCATTAAAACCAAGCCCAGCCCGATGGATATTTTGGTCAATGCCCCTCTGCTACAGAAACTACGCATTAGGGACAATACCGGAGCTATTTCTGGATAAGCAAATAAACCCAGGGACCACAAAGGTATTAAGACTTCAAAAAACCCTAGGGACCAAAATCCCATGCAGGCCTCCACCCCAAAAGACATGAATTCCAACAACATAGCCAATAACTGCTCTATACCAACACAAAAGAATTTGAACCAAATTATTATTATTAGAACAGGGTTTTTTCCCACTTTCTCGAGCCTCGAGTTGGGCGCCAATTTATTTGTCCTGGTTTTGGGCAAATTTGGGGGAAAACCTCCAGAAGGAGCCCCCAGACAGCAAACCCCACGACTCCTCCCCCCCCACCCCACCGGGTTCGGGAAGAATTTCCTCGGAGAAGAGTGGGAGAAAAAACCTGTTTATTTAACAAACAAGACACTCCCCAGCACAGGGAAAAAAAGACAACACCAGCTGACAAGAAAACTCTTTCACCGTTCTGAAGGGATGACAAACTCAGTCTCTCTGGCGAGTGGTCGCTCAGTTATCAGTCTCTGGCGCTGGGGATGACTGCTGCAGGTGACAAAGTGTAGCCTCCCGGTGTTTCTTGGGGTTCCCAGGTCCCCGTCCGTTCAGATGGTATCCAGGAGAGGGAGGGGACGGGGTGGAAGAGAAAACAGTCCAGGGAAAAAGTTGGACTGCCTAGCTGAACTAACTAATAAGCAGAAAGCAAGGGCAAAGCGAAGGAAAGAAAAAGGCAGAAGCGAGCAAGCAGGCAAGCAAGCAGGCAAGCAAGCAGGCAAGCAAGCAAGCAAGCAAGCAAGCAAGCAAGCAAGCAAGCCGAGCTAAAACCTCTCCTAAACATAGACCATGGGGGAGGTGAGCCGGCTGATAACAAGACAAAACAAAGCTTCACTCTCAGACTCAGTCCTGGAAGCACAGGACATAATACCAAACATAATCAGGACACACGATTGGAGATAGAAACACCATAACATCACCCTAGGACATTCCACCCCTTATCTCCATATCGTGAACATACTAAACAGCATGTAAAACTTCAGCAAGTAGAAATTTCCATCTTTCACTTATTCGGACACATTTTCTTCTATCTCACTTGCTCAGACCTTTGACACTTACATATTTCCTTCTGTCTCATGCTGCCTCATCCCACAATCAGATCTCCCTGAGGCACACATCGTGTTGTTCCATCTCTCTGCATTACCCACCATGTACAACCTGGTCCTTGAGCAAAGACAATCCCACGAATGGGTTTGTCTGTACTCGGGGCAGAATTGATCCAAACTGCCTTCCCTAACAAACCTCTGATATGTGCCACTGGGACTTTGTCTCCATCTACTATATTCAGGGACTCAGACTGGGCAGGGCCCGCTCGGTTGGTGGAACCCCGGGTGTTAACTAACCAAGTGGCCTTTGCTAAATGCTGCTCCCAGTTTTTGAATGATCCCCCACCCAATGCTCTCAAGGTGGTTTTTAACAGTCCATTGTACCTTTCCACCTTCCCTGCAGCTGGTGCATGGTAGGGGATATGGTACACCCACTCAATGCCATGTTCCCTAGCCCAAGTGTTGATAAGGCTATTCTTGAAATGAGTCCCATTGTCTGACTCAATCCTCTCAGGGGTGCCATGCCTCCAAAGGACCTGCTTTTCCAGGCCCAGGATGGTGTTACGGGCTGTAGCGTGAGACACAGGGTAGGTCTCCAACCATCCAGTGGTGGCTTCCACCATGGTCAGTACATAGCGCTTGCCCTGGCGGGTTTGAGGCAGTGTGATGTAGTCAATCTGCCAGGCCTCTCCATACTTGTACTTGGACCACCGCCCCCCATACCAGAGGGGCTTCACCCGCTTGGCTTGCTTGATGGCAGCGCATGTCTCACAGTCATGGATAACTTGAGAAATACTGTCCATGGTTAGATCCACCCCTCGGTCTCGTGCCCACTTATATGTGGCATCTCTGCCCTGATGACCTGAGGCATCATGGGCCCATCGAGCCAGGAACAACTCTCCCTTGTGCTCCCAATCAAGGTCTATCTTCGACACCCCTATCTTTGCAGCCTGATCTACCTGCTGATTGTTTTTCTGCTCTTCATTAGCCCTACTTCTGGGAACATGGGCATCTACATGGCGAACCTTCACAGGTAATTTCTCTAACCGGGTAGCGATATCTTTCCACTCTTCGGCAGCCCAAATTGGTTTTCCTCTACGCTGCCAGTTAGCCTCTTTCCATCTCTCCAACCATCCCCACAGAGCATTGGCTACCATCCATGAATCGGTATAAAGGTAAAGCTTTGGCCACTTCTCTCTTTCAGCAATGTCTAAGGCCAGTTGAACCGCTTTGAGTTCAGCAAGTTGACTGGATCCACCCTCTCCTTCAGTGGCCTCTGCTACCCGTCGCGTGGGGCTCCATACGGCTGCTTTCCACCTCCGATTCATCCCCACAATGCGACAGGAACCGTCGGTGAATAGAGCATAGCGTGTTTCCTCTGCTGGCAGTTGGTTATATGGTGGAGCTTCTTCAGCCCGTGTCACTGGTTCTTGTTCCTCATCTGTGACACCAAAACTTTCACCTTCAGGCCAATTTGTAATTACTTCCAAAATCCCAGGGTGATTCAGTTTTCCAATCCGGGTGCGCTGTGTAATGAGGGCAATCCACTTGCTCCATGTAGCACTGGTGGCATGGTGGGTTGAGGGAACCTTTCCTCTGAACATCCACCCCAGCACTGGTAGTCGGGGTGCCAGAAGGAGTTGTGCTTCTGTGCCAACCACCTCTGAGGCTGCTTGGACCCCTTCGTAGGCAGCCAAGATCTCCTTCTCTGTTGGGGTGTAGTTAGCTTCAGACCCTCTGTAGCTCCGACTCCAAAATCCTAATGGTCGGCCTCGAGTCTCACCAGGCACCTTCTGCCACAGGCTCCAGGACAGACCATGGTTCCCGGCTGCAGAGTAGAGCACGTTCTTCACATCTGGTCCCGTCCTGACTGGGCCAAGGGCTACTGCATGAGCAATTTCCTGCTTTATCTGGGCAAAAGCTTGTTGCTGCTCAGGGCCCCAATGGAAATCGTTCTTCTTGCGGGTGACCAGGTAAAGAGGGCTCACAATCTGACTGTACTCAGGAATGTGCATCCTCCAAAAACCTATGGCGCCTAAGAAAGCTTGTGTCTCTTTCTTGTTGGTTGGTGGGGACATAGCTGTGATTTTGTTGATGACATCAGTAGGAATCTGACGCCGTCCATCTTGCCACTTCACTCCCAGGAACTGGATCTCTCGAGCAGGTCCCTTAACTTTACTCTTCTTGATGGCGAAGCCGGCTTCCAGGAGGATTTGGATGATTCTCTCTCCTTTCTTGAACACTTCTGCTGCTGTGTTCCCCCACACAATGATATCATCAATATATTGTAAATGTTCTGGAGCCTCACCTTTTTCTAGTGTAGTCTGGATCAGTCCATGGCAGATAGTAGGACTGTGCTTCCACCCCTGGGGCAGTCGATTCCAGGTGTACTGCACTCCCCTCCATGTGAAAGCGAACTGAGGCCTGCACTCTGCTGCCAGAGGAATGGAGAAGAATGCATTGGCGATATCGATAGTGGCGTACCACTTTGCTGCCTTGGACTCCAGCTCGTACTGCAGTTCCAGCATGTCCGGCACGGCAGCGCTCAGTGGTGGAGTCACCTCATTCAATGCACGATAGTCTACGGTCAGTCTCCATTCTCCTTCAGATTTACGCACAGGCCAGATGGGGCTGTTGAAGGGTGAGTGGGTTTTGCTGACCACCCCTTGGCTCTCCAGCTCACGGATCATTTTATGGATGGGAACCACAGCATCTCGAGTTGTTCTGTATTGTCGGCGATGCACTATGGAAGTGGCAATTGGTACCTTTTGCTCTTCTCCTTTCAGAAGTCCTACAGTACTTGGATTCTCAGACAGTCCAGACAAGGTGTTCAATTGCTGGATGCCCTCTGTCACCACAGCTGCTATCCCAAATGCCCACCTGAATCCTTTTGGATCTTTAAAATACCCCCTTCGGAGGTAATCTATGCCCAAAATGCATGGGGCCTCTGGGCCAGTCACAATAGGATGTTTTTTCCATTCATGTCCAGTCAAGCTCACATCAGCTTCCACCAAGGTAAAGTCCTGTGATCCACCTGTCACACCAGCAATAGAAACAGATTCTGCCCCCACATATCTTGATGGGACTAATGTGCATTGGGCACCAGTATCAACCAAAGCTTTATACTTTTGTGGTTCCGATGTGCCAGGCCAACGAATCCACACAGTCCAGAAGACACGATTTTCCCTCGCCTCTCCCTGGCTAGAGGCAGGGCCCCTCTAAGCCTGTTTATCCTTCTTTCCTTGGGCATATGTCTTAGAGGTTCCTTCAAGGGGATCAGATATATCATCATCATCATACTTGGCAGCTTGGCTACGGGCAACTGGAGCTGCTCTCCTTTTGGTGGAACTTCCTCTTTGGGTCTTGCCTTCCTTCAATTCACGCACCCGTTGTGCCAGAGCAGCAGTAGATTTTCCATCCCATCTCCTCATGTTTTCTCCGCAATCACGTAGGAAGAACCACAGCTCGGCTCGTGGGGTGTACCTCCTCTCCCCATCAGGGGAACGTCTGCGTTGGATACCAGGGCCTCTAATTTGTACTGCTGAGATTTGGAGAAGGTCCTCTTTAATCTCCTCCCTGAGTCTTTTATGATTCTCCTCTATCTTGTCTTCTAATTTCTGCAGACGTGTTTCCACAGCTGCAATTCTGGCATGTGTTGGGCCATGCACAGCATCTGCATATGCTCGGAGCTTCTTTGCCATATCAAGCACGGTCTCATCCCTCTCGTCCCGCTTCATTATTGCCAAAGCAGAAGCGTATTCATGGGGCCCAAGTCGTACAAGTTTTCGCCACATCACAGATGTACATGGTACCAAGTCCGGATTCCTAGTTGTTATGTCATCTGAGAAGATAATCTCTGCCACTGCCATTTCTCTCAGGCGTTGGATCCCTTGTTCTATCGTCTTCCAGTGGGTCTGCTGCATATAAAGATCATCTGCACACAGGTATCTTTGTGCTACACTGTCCAGGACCCGTGCCCAGAGGCTGTGAGGGTTAGGCCCTCTCATCATTCCTTGGTCGATGACAGGATCATGTGACAGGGATCCCAAATGCCTGGCTTCAGTGCCATCCAGAATTGTAGCCTCGCCTGCAGCATCCCAAAGACGGACCAACCAACTAATTATAGACTCATCAGGTCGTCGGGTGTAATCCTTTCTTAGGCCACGGAGGTCCTTTAGGGAAAAAGACTCAATATTGGCCTCTGATCTTTTACCAGTTGTTTTGACTCCTGGTTTTATGTCAGGAGGCGTCGAGGGTCCTTCTCCTGCATCATCATCATCATCATCCACTGGTCGATCAGTCTTGTCTGTGCACTTCCCACTTCTCGTGCTGGTAGCAACAGCCATTGGTTGAGGCTTACTGACAGGTTTAGCTGCTGGCTTAGGCTCACTGTCTGGTGTAGTTGTTGGCCTCGAGCCTGGGGTGTTGGCTGCAGCCTGAGTGACTGGGATAGTGGCTGATTTATCTGCCTGTCCCCCTTCCTCTGTCTGCTGCCCTACAGTATCTAGCAGGGTACGGTAAGCATATGCCAGGGCCCAGCTCACTGCAATGATCTTCTTCTCCTTAGAATTACCATGGCACTTCTCTTTCAGGTACTTTGCCACCTCAGCTGGGTTCTGAATTTGTTCACATGGAAAATCCCAGGATGTAGGGTCAGAAAATTCCTTTAAGATTTGGCCCATATCCTCCCATTTCCCACACCATTCAGGATTCCTCACGCCTGGCTCTACTCTGGGGTCAGGGGTCTCAGCCCCTCTAGAAATCTCAGCTCTCATTCTAGAGAAACTGCAGACTGTATAGAGAAAGCTTACTATATTAAACACCAGAAAGATGGTCTCTTTAACACTCAGGGGGAACTGAACATTCTCTAATAAGGATGTAACAAATTCAGAGGAGAAGAAGGAGAACAAAGGCTGAAAAGCCTCATCCCCCGCTTCTCCTCTAACAAACTGAGTGCACAACCACAACCAAGAACCATACATTCCTGGAACAGATTCCAGCACCTTTATAAATCTCCTGCAGGCCATTAAAACCAAGCCCAGCCCGATGGATATTTTGGTCAATGCCCCTCTGCTACAGAAACTACGCATTAGGGACAATACCGGAGCTATTTCTGGATAAGCAAATAAACCCAGGGACCACAAAGGTATTAAGACTTCAAAAAACCCTAGGGACCAAAATCCCATGCAGGCCTCCACCCCAAAAGACATGAATTCCAACAACATAGCCAATAACTGCTCTATACCAACACAAAAGAATTTGAACCAAATTATTATTATTAGAACAGGGTTTTTTCCCACTTTCTCGAGCCTCGAGTTGGGCGCCAATTTATTTGTCCTGGTTTTGGGCAAATTTGGGGGAAAACCTCCAGAAGGAGCCCCCAGACAGCAAACCCCACGACTCCTCCCCCCCCACCCCACCGGGTTCGGGAAGAATTTCCTCGGAGAAGAGTGGGAGAAAAAACCTGTTTATTTAACAAACAAGACACTCCCCAGCACAGGGAAAAAAAGACAACACCAGCTGACAAGAAAACTCTTTCACCGTTCTGAAGGGATGACAAACTCAGTCTCTCTGGCGAGTGGTCGCTCAGTTATCAGTCTCTGGCGCTGGGGATGACTGCTGCAGGTGACAAAGTGTAGCCTCCCGGTGTTTCTTGGGGTTCCCAGGTCCCCGTCCGTTCAGATGGTATCCAGGAGAGGGAGGGGACGGGGTGGAAGAGAAAACAGTCCAGGGAAAAAGTTGGACTGCCTAGCTGAACTAACTAATAAGCAGAAAGCAAGGGCAAAGCGAAGGAAAGAAAAAGGCAGAAGCGAGCAAGCAGGCAAGCAAGCAGGCAAGCAAGCAGGCAAGCAAGCAAGCAAGCAAGCAAGCAAGCAAGCAAGCAAGCCGAGCTAAAACCTCTCCTAAACATAGACCATGGGGGAGGTGAGCCGGCTGATAACAAGACAAAACAAAGCTTCACTCTCAGACTCAGTCCTGGAAGCACAGGACATAATACCAAACATAATCAGGACACACGATTGGAGATAGAAACACCATAACATCACCCTAGGACACCATCCCATCACAGGGATCCCATCCCATCCCATCCCATCCCATCCCATCCCATCCCATCCCATCCCATCCCATCCCATCCCATCCCATCCCATCCCATCCCATCCCATCCTAGGAATCCCACACCAGGGATCCCATCCCATCCCAGTGATCCAATCCCAGAGATCCTATCCCATCCCAGGGATCCCATCCCATGGAACCCATCCCATCCCATCCCTTCCCATCCCATCCCTTCCCATCCCATCCCATCCCATCCCATCCCATCCCAGGGATCCCATCCCATCCTAGGGATACCATCCCAGGGATCCCATCTCATCCCAGACATCCCATCCCATTCCATCCCATCCCATCCCATTCCAGGGATCACATCCCATCCCAGGGATCCCATCCCAGGGATCCCATCCCATCCCTGGGAGGCCGTCCCAGGGATCCGATACCATCCCAGTGATCCAATCCCAGCGATCCCATCCGATCCCATCCCTTCTGAGTGATCCAATCCCAAGGATCCCATCCCAGGGATCCCATCCCATCCCAGGGATCCCATCCCATCCCATCCCACGGATCCCATCCCATCCCATCCCATCCCATCCCAGTGATCCAATCCCAGCGATCCTATCCCATCCCAGGGATTCCATCCCATCCCATCCCATCCCAGGGATCCCATCCCATGGAACCCATCCCATTCCATCTTATTCCATCCCATCCCATCCCAGGGATCCCATCCCATCCCATCCCATCCCAGGGATCCCATTTCTTCTGTTACCATCCCTGCGATCCCATCCCATCCCATCCCATCCCATCCCATCCCATCCCATGGATCCCATCCCATCCCAACCCATCCCATCCCATGGATCCCATCCCATCCCAGGGATCACATCCCATCCCATCCCAGGCATCGCATCCCATCCCATCCCATCCGATCCCATCCCATGCCATCCCAGGGATCCCATCCCATCACAGGGATCCCATCCCATCCCATCCCATCCCATCCCATCCCATCCCATCCTAGGAATCCCACACCAGGGATCCCATCCCATCCCAGTGATCCAATCCCAGAGATCCTATCCCATCCCAGGGATCCCATCCCATGGAACCCATCCCATCCCATCCCTTCCCATCCCATCCCTTCCCATCCCATCCCATCCCATCCCATCCCATCCCATCCCATCCCATCCCATCCCATCCCAGGGATCCCATCCCATCCTAGGGATACCATCCCAGGGATCCCATCTCATCCCAGACATCCCATCCCATTCCATCCCATCCCATCCCATTCCAGGGATCACATCCCATCCCAGGGATCCCATCCCAGGGATCCCATCCCATCCCTGGGAGGCCGTCCCAGGGATCCGATACCATCCCAGTGATCCAATCCCAGCGATCCCATCCGATTCCATCCCTTCTGAGTGATCCAATCCCAAGGATCCCATCCCAGGGATCCCATCCCATCCCAGGGATCCCATCCCACCCCATCCCACGGATCCCATCCCATCGCAGGGATCCCATCCCATCCCATCCCATCCCATCCCATCCTAGGGATCCCATACAAGGTATCCCATCCCATACCAGGGATCCCATTCCGTACCATCCCAGGGATCCTATTTCATCCCATCCCATCCCATCCCATCGATCCCATCCCATCCCAACCCATTGTAGCCAATCCCATCCCATCCCACCCCATCCCATCCAATCCCATCCCATCCCATCCCATCCCATCCCATCCCATCCCAGGGACACCATCCCAGGGATACCATACCATCCCATCCTATCGCATGGATCCCATCCCATCCCATCGCATCCCATCCCATCACATCCCATCCCAGCGATCTCATCCCAGGGATTCCATCCCATACCAGGTATCCCATCCCATCCCAGGTATCCCATCCCAACCAATCCTAACCCAGGGATCCCATCCCATCCAATCCCAGGGATCCCATCCCATCCCATCCCATCTCACCCCATCCCATCCCAGGGATCACATCCCATCCCACGGATCCCATCCCATCCCATCCCAGGCATCCCATCCCATCCCATCCAAGGGATCCCATCCCATCCCATCCCATCCCAGGGATCCCATCCCATCCCATCCCATCCCATCCCAGGGATCCCATCCCATGGAAGCCATCCCAACCCAGGGATCCCATCCCATTCCAACCCATCCCATCCATCCCAGGGATCCCATCCCAGGGATTCCATCCCATCCCAGGGATCCCATCCCATTCCAGGGATCACATTCCAGGGATCCCATCCCAGGGATCCCATCCCAGGGATCCCATCCCATCCCATCCCATCCCAGGGATCCCATACCAGGGATCCCATCCCATCCCCGGGTCCCCATCCCAGGGATTCCATCCCATCCCAACACATCCCATCCCATGGATACCATCCGATCCCAGAGATCCCATCCCAGGGATCCCATCCCATCCCAACCCATCCCATCACATCCTACCCCATCCCATCCTACCCCATCGCATCCCATCCCATCCCAGGGATCCCATCACAGGGATCCCATCCCAGGGATCCCATCCCATCCCCGGGATCCCATTCCAGAGGTTCCATCCCATCCCAGGGATCCCAACCCATACGAGGGATCACAATCCAGGGATCCCACCCCTGGGATCCCATCTCATCCCATCCCAGGGATCCAATCCCATCCCATCTCATCCCAGGGATCCCATCCCATCGCAGGGATCCCATCCCATCGCAGGGATCCCATCCCATCCTACCCCATCCCATCGCATCCCATCCCATCCCATCCCATCCCATCCCATCCCATCCCATCCCATCCCAGGGATCCCATACCAGGTATCCCATCCCATCCCAGGGATCCCATTCCGTACCATCCCAGGGATCCCATTCCATCCCATCCCATCCCATTCCATCGTCCCATCCCATCCCAACCCATTGTAGCCAATCCCATCCCATCCCATCCCACCCCATCCCATCCAATCCCATCCCATCCCATCCCATCCCATCCCATCCCATCCCATCCCATCCCATCCCATCCCATCCCATCCCATCCCAGGGACACCATCCCTGCTATACCATACCATCCCATCCCATCGCAGGGATCCCATCCCATCCCATCCCATCCCGTCCCATCCCACCCCATACCATCCCATTCCATCCCATCCCAGGGATCCCATCCCATCCCAGGGATCCAATCCCATCCCAGCTATCCCATCCCAGGGATTCCATCCCATCCCAGGGATCCCATCCCATCTAATCCCAGGGATCCCATCCCATCCCATCCCATCCCATCCCATCCCATCCTATGAATCCCACACCAGGGATCCAATCCCATCCCAGTGATCCAATCCCAGCGATTCTATCCCATCCCAGGGATCCCGTCCCATCCCATCCCATCCCAGGGATCCCATCCCATGGAACCCATCCCATCCCATTCCATCCCATCCCATCCCATCCCATCCCATCCCATCCCATCCCATCCCATCCCATCCCATCCCATCCCATCCCATCCTAGGGATCCCATACCAGGTATCCCATACCATCCCAGGGATCCCATTTCATCCCATCCCATCCCATCGATCCCATCCCATCCCAACCTATATGTAGCCAATCCCATCCCATCCCACCCCATCCCATCCAATCCCATCCCATCCCATCCCATCCCATCCCATCCCATCCCATCCCATCCCATCCCATCCCAGGGATCCCATCCCATCCCAGGGATCCCATCCCAGGGATCCCATCCCATCCCAGGGATCCCATCCCATCCCACGGATCACATTCCAGGGATCACATCCCATCCCAGGGATCCCATCCCATCCCATGCCAACCCATCCCATCCTATCCCATTCCCATCCCATCCCATCGCATCCCATCTCATCCCAGGGATCCCATCCCAGCCCATCTCATCCCAGGGATCCCATGCCATGCCATGCCATCCCATCCCATCCCATCCCATCCCAGGGATCCCATCCCATCCAAACCCATCCCATCCGATCCCACGGATCTCATCCCATCCCACGGATCCCATCCCATCCCAGGGATCCCAACCCAATCCAGGATCCCATCCCATCCCATCCCATCCCACACCAGGGATCCCATCCCATCCCATCCCATCCCATCCCATCCCAGGGATCCCATCCCAGGGATCCCATCCCATCCCAGGGATCCCATCCCAATCCAGGGATCCCATCCCAGGAATCCCATCCCATCCCATCCTATCCCATCCCATCCCATCCCATCCCATCCCACACCAGGGATCCCATCCCATCCCATCCCAGGGATCCCATCCCATCCCATCCCATCCCAGTGATCCAATCCCAGCGATCCTATCCCATCCCAGGGATTCCATCCCATCCCATCCCATCCCAGGGATCCCATCCCATCCCATCCCATCCCATTCCATCTTATTCCATCGCATCCCATCCAAGGGATCCCATCCCATCCCATCCCATCCCAGGGATCCCATTTCTTCTGTTACCATCCCTGCGATCCCATCCCATCCAATCCCATCCCATCCCATCCCATCCCATCCCATGGATCCCATCCCATCCCAACCCATCCCATCCCATGGATCCCATCCCATCCCAGGGATCACATCCCATCCCATCCCAGGCAGCGCATCCCATCCCATCCCATCCGATCCCATCCCATGCCATCCCAGGGATCCCATCCCATCACAGGGATCCCATCCCATCCCATCCCATCCCATCCCATCCCATCCCATCCCATCCCATCCCATCCCATCCCATCCCATCCTAGGAATCCCACACCAGGGATCCCATCCCATCCCAGTGATCCAATCCCAGAGATCCTATCCCATCCCAGGGATCCCATCCCATGGAACCCATCCCATCCCATCCCTTCCCATCCCATCCCTTCCCATCCCATCCCATCCCATCCCATCCCATCCCATCCCATCCCATCCCAGGGATCCCATCCCATCCTAGGGATACCATCCCAGGGATCCCATCTCATCCCAGACATCCCATCCCATTCCATCCCATCCCATCCCATTCCAGGGATCACATCCCATCCCAGGGATCCCATCCCAGGGATCCCATCCCATCCCTGGGAGGCCGTCCCAGGGATCTGATACCATCCCAGTGATCCAATCCCAGCGATCCCATCCGATCCCATCCCTTCTGAGTGATCCAATCCCAAGGATCCCATCCCAGGGATCCCATCCCATCCCAGGGATCCCATCCCATCCCATCCCACGGATCCCATCCCATCGCAGGGATCCCATCCCATCCCATCCCATCCCATCCCATCCCATCCCATCCCATCCCATCCCATCCCATCCCATCCTAGGGATCCCATACAAGGTATCCCATCCCATCCCAGGGATCCCATTCCGTACCATCCCAGGGATCCTATTTCATCCCA
This sequence comes from Sturnus vulgaris, assembly GCF_052056855.1. Taxonomy (NCBI): domain Eukaryota; kingdom Metazoa; phylum Chordata; class Aves; order Passeriformes; family Sturnidae; genus Sturnus; species Sturnus vulgaris. Next base: position 5,962,409 of record NC_142282.1, on the reverse strand, counting down.
TCCCATCCCATCGATCCCATCCCACCCCAACCCATTGTAGCCAATCCCATCCCATCCCACCCCATCCCATCCAATCCCATCCCATCCCATCCCATCCCATCCCATCCCATCCCATCCCATCCCATCCCAGGGACACCATCCCAGGGATACCATACCATCCCATCCTATCGCAGGGATCCCATCCCATCCCATCGCATCCCATCCCATCACATCCCATCCCAGCGATCTCATCCCAGGGATTCCATCCCATACCAGGGATCCCATCCCATCCAATCCCAGGGATCCCATCCCATCCCATCCCATCTCACCCCATCCCATCCCAGGGATCACATCCCATCCCACGGATCCCATCCCATCCCATCCCAGGCATCCCATCCCATCCCATCCAAGGGATCCCATCCCATCCCATCCCATCCCAGGGATCCCATCCCATCCCATTCCATCCCAGGGATCCCATCCCATGGAAGCCATCCCAACCCAGGGATCCCATCCCATTCCAACCCATCCCATCCATCCCAGGGATCCCATCCCAGGGATTCCATCCCATCCCAGGGATCCCATCCCATTCCAGGGATCACATTCCAGGGATCCCATCCCAGGGATCCCATCCCAGGGATCTCATCCCATCCCATCCCATCCCATCCCAGGGATCCCATACCAGGGATCCCATCCCCGGGTCCCCATCCCAGGGATTCCATCCCATCCCAACACATCCCATCCCATGGATACCATCCGATCCCAGAGATCCCATCCCAGGGATCCCATCCCATCCCAACCCATCCCATCACATCCTACCCCATCCCATCCTACCCCATCGCATCCCATCCCATCCCAGGGATCCCATCATAGGGATCCCATCCCAGGGATCCCATCCCATCCCCGGGATCCCATTCCAGAGGTTCCATCCCATCCCAGGGATCCCAACCCATACGAGGGATCACAATCCAGGGATCCCACCCCTGGGATCCCATCTCATCCCATCCCAGGGATCCAATCCCATCCCATCTCATCCCAGGGATCCCATCCCATCCCAGGGATCCCATCCCATCCCATCCCACGGAACCCATCCCATCGCAGGGATCCCATCCCATCCCATCCCATCCCATCACATCCCATCCCAGATATCCCGTCCCAGGGATCCCATCCCATCCCAAGGATCCCATCCCATCCCAGGGATCCCATACCAGAGATCCCATCCCCGGGTCCCCATCCCAGGGATTCCATCCCATCCCAACCCATCCCATCCCATGGATACCATCCCATCCCAGAGATCCCATCCCAGGGATCCCATCCCATCCCAGGGATCCCATCCCAGGGATTCCATCCCATCCCAGGGATCCCACCCCATCCCAGGGATCACATTCCAGGGATCCCATCCCAGGGATCCCATCCCAGGGATCCCATTCCATCCCATCCCATCCCATCCCATCTCAGGGATCCCATCCCAGGGATCCCATCCCATCCCCAGGTCCCCATCCCAGGGATTCCATCCCATCCCAACACATCCCATCCAATGGATACCATCCGATCCCAGAGATGCCATCCCAGGGATCCCATCCCATCCCAGGGATCCCATCCCATCCCAACCCATCCCATCCCATCCTACCCCATCCCATCCCATCCTACCCCGTCGCATCCCATGCCATCCCAGGGATCCCATCACAGTGATCCCATCCCAGGGATCCCATCCCATCCCCGGGATCCCATTCCAGAGATTCCATCCCATCCCAGGGATCCCAACCCATACGAGGGATCACAATCCAGGGATCCCATCCCTGGGATCCCATCTCATCCCATCCCAGGGATCCAATCCCATCCCATCTCATCCCAGGGATCCCATCCCATCCCAGGGATCCCATCCCATCCTACCCCATCCCATCGCATCCCATCCCATCCCATCCCATCCCAGGGATCCCATACCAGGTATCCCATCCCATCCCAGGGATCCCATTCCATACCATCCCAGGGATCCCATTCCATCCCATCCCATCCCATCCCATCCCATCGATCCCATCCCATCCCAACCCATTGTAGCCAATCCCATCCCATTCCATCCCACCCCATCCCATCCCATCCAATCCCATCCCATCCCATCCCATCCCATCCCATCCCATCCCATCCCATCCCATCCCATCCCATCCCATCCCATCCCATCCCCTCCCATACCATCCCAGGGACACCATCCCAGCTATACCATACCATCCCATCCCATCGCAGGGATCCCATCCCATCCCATCCCATCCCATCCCATCCCATCCCGTCCCGTCCCGTCCCATCCCATCCCACCCCATCCCATCCCATCCCATCCCATCCCATCCCATCCCATCCCATCCCATCCCATGCCAGGGATCTCATCCCAGGGATTCCAGCCCATCCCAGGTATCCCATCCCAACCAATCCCAACCCAGGGATCCCATCCCATCCCATCCCATCCCATCTCATCCCATCCCATCCCAGGGATCCCATCCCATCCCACGTATCCCATCCCATCCCATCTCATCCCGCGGATCCCATGCCATGGCATCCCATCCCATCCCAGGGATCCCGTCCCATCCAAACCCTTCCCATCCCATCCCATCCCATCCCATCCCATCCCTTCCCACCCCATCCCATCCCATCCCGTCCCATCACATCCCAACCCGGATATCCCGTCCCAGGGATCCCATCCCATCCCAAGGATCCCATCCCATCCCATCCCAGGGATCCCATCCGACCCCATCCCACCCAATCCCATCCCATCCCATCCCATCCCAGGGATCCCATACCAGAGATCCCATCCCATCCCCGGGTCCCCATCCCAGGGATTCCATCCCATCCCAACCCATCACATCCCATGGATACCATCCCATCCCAGAGATCCCATCCCAGGGATCCCATCCCATCCCAGGGATCCCATCCCATCCCAACCCATCCCATCCCATCCTACCCCATCCCATCCCATCCTATCCCATCCCATCCCCTCCTCTCCCATCCCATCCTAGGGATCCCATACCAGGTATCCCATCCCATCCCAGGGATCCCATTCCGTACCATCCCAGGGATCCCATTTCATCCCATCCCATCCCATCGATCCCATCCCATCCCAACCCATTGTAGCCAATCCCATCCCATCCCATCCCATCCCATCCCATTCCATCCCATCCCATCCAAGGGAACCCATCCCATCCCATCCCATCCCATCCCATCCCATCCCATCCCATCCCATCCCATCCCAGGGATCCCATCCCATCCCATCCCATCCCATCCCAGGGATCCCATCCCATGGAAGCCATCCCAACCCAGGGATCCCATCCCATTCCAACCCATCCCATCCATCCCAGGGATCCCATCCCAGGGATTCCATCCCATCCCAGGGATCCCATCCCATTCCAGGGATCACATTCCAGGGATCCCATCCAAGGGATCCCATCCCAGGGATCCCATCCCATCCCATCCCATCCCAGGGATCCCATACCAGGGATCCCATCCCATCCCCGGGTCCCCATCCCAGGGATTCCATCCCATCCCAACACATCCCATCCCATGGATACCATCCGATCCCAGAGATCCCATCCCAGGGATCCCATCCCATCCCAGGGATCCCATCCCATCCCAACCCATCCCATCACATCCTACCCCATCCCATCCTACCCCATCGCATCCCATCCCATCCCAGGGATCCCATCACAGGGATCCCATCCCAGGGTTCCCATCCCATCCCCGGGATCCCATTCCAGAGGTTCCATCCCATCCCAGGGATCCCAACCCATACGAGGGATCACAATCCAGGGATCCCATCCCTGGGATCCCATCTCATCCCATCCCAGGGATCCAATCCCATCCCATCTCATCCCAGGGATCCCATCCCATCGCAGGGATCCCATCCCATCGCAGGGATCCCATCCCATCCTACCCCATCCCATCGCATCCCATCCCATCCCATGCCATCCCATCCCAGGGATCCCATACCAGGTATCCCATCCCATCCCAGGGATCCCATTCCGTACCATCCCAGGGATCCCATTCCATCCCATCCCATCCCATCCCATCGATCCCATCCCATCCCAACCCATTGTAGCCAATCCCATCCCATCCCATCCCACCCCATCCCATCCAATCCCATCCCATCCCATCCTATCCCATCCCATCCCATCCCATCCCATCCCAGGGACACCATCCCAGCTATACCATACCATCCCATCCCATCGCAGGGATCCCATCCCATCCCATCCCATCCCGTCCCATCCCATCCCACCCCATCCCATCCCATCCCATCCCATCCCAGGGATCTCATCCCAGGGATTCCAGCCCATCCCAGGTATCCCATCCTAACCAATCGCAACCAAGGGATCCCATCCCATCCCATCCCATCCCATCCCATCTCATCCCATCCCATCCCAGGGATCCCATCCCATCCCACGTATCCCATCCCATCCCATCTCATCCCGCGGATCCCATGCCATGGCATCCCATCCCATCCCATCCCATCCAATCCCATCCCATCCCATCCCATCCCATCCCATCCCAGGGATCCCGTCCCATCCAAACCCTTCCCATCCCATCCCATCCAATCCGATCCCATCCCATTCCATCCCATCCCATCCCTTCCCACCCCATCACATCCCGTCCCATCACATCCCATCCCAGATATCCCGTCCCAGGGATCCCATCCCATCCCAAGGATCCCATCCCATCCCATCCCAGGGATCCCATCCGATCCCATCCCATCCCATCCAATCCCATCCCATCCCATGCCATCCCATCCCATCCCAGGGATCCCATACCAGAGATCCCATCCCATCCCCGGGTCCCCATCCCAGGGATTCCATCCCATCCCAACCCATCCCATCCCATGGATACCATCCCATCCCAGAGATCCCATCCCAGGGATCCCATCCCATCCCAGGGATCCCATCAAATCCCATCCAAAACCATCCCATCCAAACCCATCCCATCCCATCCCATCCCATCCCATCCCATCCCATCCCATCCCATCCCATCCCATCCCATCCCATCCCATCCCATCCCATCCCATTGTAGCCCATCCCATCCCTTCGCACCCCATCCCATCCCATCCCGTCCCATCACATCCCATCCCAGATATCCCATCCCAGGGATCCCATCCCATCCCATCCCAGGGATCCCATCCCATCCCATCCAATCCCATCCCATCCCATCCCAGGGATCCCATCCCATCGATCCCATCCCATCCCCGGGTCCCCATCCCAGGGATTCCATCCCATCCCAACCCATCCCATCCCATGGATACCATCCCATCCCAGAGATCCCATCCCAGGGATCCCATCCCATCCCAGGGATCCCATCCCAACCCAACCCATCCCATCCTACCCCATCCCATCCCATCCTATCCTATCCCATCCCATCCCATCCCATCCCATCCCATCCCATCCCATCCCATCCCATCCCATCCCATCCCATCCTAGGGATCCCATACAAGGTATCCCATCCCATCCCAGGGATCCCATTCCGTACCATCCCAGGGATCCTATTTCATCCCATCCCATCCCATCCCATCGATCCCATCCCATCCCAACCCATTTTAGCCAATCCCAACCCATCCCACCCCATCCCATCCAATCCCATCCCATCCCATCCCATCCCATCCCATCCCATCCCATCCCATCCCAGGGACACCATCCCAGGGATACCATACCATCCCATCCCATCGCAGGGATCCCATCCCATCCCATCGCATCCCATCCCAGCGATCTCATCCCAGGGATTCCATCCCATGCCAGGTATCCCATCCCATCCCCGGTATCCCATCCCAACCAATCCTAACCCAGGAATCCCATCCCATCCAATCCCAGGGATCCCATCCCATCCCATCCCATCCCATCCCATCCCATCCCATCTCACCCCATCCCATCCCACGGATCCCATCCCATCCCATCCCAGGCATCCCATCCCATCCAAGGGATCCCATCCCATCCCATCCCAGGGATCCCATCCCATCCCAGGGATCCCATCCCATCCCATCCCATCCCAGGGATCCCATCCCATGGAAGCCATCCCAACCCAGGGATCCCATCCCATTCCAACCCATCCCATCCATCCCAGGGATCCCATCCCAGGGATTCCATCCCATCCCAGGGATCCCATCCCATTCCAGGGATCACATTCCAGGGATCCCATCCCAGGGATCCCATCCCAGGGATCCCATCCCATCCCATCCCATCCCATCCCATCCCATCCCATCCCATCCCAGGGATCCCATACCAGGGATCCCATCCCATCCCCGGGTCCCCATCCCAGGGATTCCATCCCATCCCAACACATCCCATCCCATGGATACCATCCCATCCCAGAGATCCCATCCCAGGGATCCCATCCCATCCCAGGGATCCCATCCCATCCCCTCCCCTCCCATCCCATCCTAGGGATCCCATACCAGGTATCCCATCCCATCCCTGGGATCCCATTCCGTACCATCCCAGGGATCCCATTTCATCCCATCCCATCCCATCGATCCCATCCCAACCCATTGTAGCCAATCCCATCCCATCCCATCCCATCCCACCCCATCCCATCCAATCCCATCCCATACCATCACATGCTACCCCATCCCATCCCATCCCAGGGATCTCATCCCAGGGATTCCAGCCCATCCCAGGTATCCCATCCCAACCAATCCCAACCCAGGGATCCCATCCCATCCCATCCCATCCCATCTCATCCCATCCCATCCCAGGGATCCCATCCCATCCCACGTATCCCATCCCATCCCATCTCATCCCGCGGATACCATGCCATGGCATCCCATCCCATCCCATCCCATCCCATCCCATCCCAGGGATCCCGTCCCATCCAAATCCTTCCCATCCCATCCCATCCCATCCCATGCCATCCCATCCCATTGTCGCCCATCCCATCCCTTCCCACCCCATCCCATCCCGTCCCATCACATCCCATCCCAGATATCCCGTCCCAGGGATCCCATCCCATCCCAAGGATCCCATCCCATCCCAGGGATCCCATCCGATCCCATCCCATCCCATCCAATCCCATCCCATCCCAGGGATCCCATACCAGAGATCCCATCCCCGGGTCCCCATCCCAGGGATTCCATCCCATCCCAACCCATCCCATCCCATGGATACCATCCCATCCCAGAGATCCCATCCCAGGGATCCCATCCCATCCCAGGGATCCCATCCCAGGGATTCCATCCCATCCCAGGGATCCCACCCCATCCCAGGGATCACATTCCAGGGATCCCAACCCAGGGATCCCATCCCAGGGATCCCATCCCATCCCATCCCATCTCAGGGATCCCATCCCAGGGATCCCATCCCATCCCCAGGTCCCCATCCCAGGGATTCCATCCCATCCCAACACATCCCATCCCATGGATACCATCCGATCCCAGAGATGCCATCCCAGGGATCCCATCCCATCCCAGGGATCCCATCCCATCCCAACCCATCCCATCCCATCCTACCCCATCCCATCCCATCCTACCCCATCGCATCCCATGCCATCCCAGGGATCCCATCACAGTGATCCCATCCCAGGGATCCCATCCCATCCCCGGGATCCCATTCCAGAGATTCCATCCCATCCCAGGGATCCCAACCCATACGAGGGATCACAATCCAGTGATCCCATCCCTGGGATCCCATCTCATCCCATCCCAGGGATCCAATCCCATCCCATCTCATCCCAGGGATCCCATCCCATCCCAGGGATCCCATCCCATCCCATCCCATCCCGTCCCATCCCATCCCACCCCATCCCATCCCATCCCATCCCATCCCAGGGATCTCATCCCAGGGATTCCAGCCCATCCCAGGTATCCCATCCTAACCAATCGCAACCCAGGGATCCCATCCCATCCCATCCCATCCCATCCCATCTCATCCCATCCCATCCCAGGGATCCCATCCCATCCCACGTATCCCATCCCATCCCATCTCATCCCGCGGATCCCATGCCATGGCATCCCATCCCATCCCATCCCATCCAATCCCATCCCATCCCATCCCATCCCAGGGATCCCGTCCCATCCAAACCCTTCCCATCCCATCCCATCCCATCCGATCCCATCCCATTCCATCCCATCCCATCCCTTCCCTCCCCATCCCATCCCATCCCGTCCCATCACATCCCATCCCAGATATCCCGTCCCAGGGATCCCATCCCATCCCAAGGATCCCATCCCATCCCATCCCAGGGATCCCATCCGATCCCATCCCATCCCATCCAATCCCATCCCATCCCATGCCATCCCATCCCATCCCATCCCAGGGATCCCATACCAGAGATCCCATCCCATCCCCGGGTCCCCATCCCAGGGATTCCATCCCATCCCAACCCATCCCATCCCATGGATACCATCCCATCCCAGAGATCCCATCCCAGGGATCCCATCCCATCCCAGGGATCCCATCAAATCCCATCCAAAACCATCCCATCCAAACCCATCCCATCCCATCCCATCCCATCCCATCCCATCCCATCCCATCCCATCCCATCCCATTGTAGCCCATCCCATCCCTTCGCACCCCATCCCATCCCATCCCGTCCCATCACATCCCATCCCAGATATCCCATCCCAGGGATCCCATCCCATCCCAGGGATCCCATCCCATCCCATCCCAGGGATCCCATCCCATCCCATCCCATCCCATCCCATCCCATCCCATCCAATCCCATCCCATCCCATCCCAGGGATCCCATACCAGAGATCCCATCCCATCCCCGGGTCCCCATCCCAGGGATTCCATCCCATCCCAACCCATCCCATCCCATGGATACCATCCCATCCCAGAGATCCCATCCCAGGGATCCCATCCCATCCCAGGGATCCCATCCCAACCCATCCCATCCTACCCCATCCCATCCCATCCTATCCTATCCCATCCCATCCCATCCCATCCCATCCCATCCCATCCCATCCCATCCCATCCCATCCCATCCCATCCTAGGGATCCCATACAAGGTATCCCATCCCATACCAGGGATCCCATTCCGTACCATCCCAGGGATCCTATTTCATCCCATCCCATCCCATCCCATCGATCCCATCCCATCCCAACCCATTTTAGCCAATCCCAACCCATCCCACCCCATCCCATCCAATCCCATCCCATCCCATCCCATCCCATCCCATCCCATCCCATCCCATCCCATCCCAGGGACACCATCCCAGGGATACCATACCATCCCATCCCATCGCAGGGATCCCATCCCATCCCATCGCATCCCATCCCATCACATCCCATCCCAGCGATCTCATCCCAGGGATTCCATCCCATGCCAGGTATCCCATCCCATCCCCGGTATCCCATCCCAACCAATCCTAACCCAGGAATCCCATCCCATCCAATCCCAGGGATCCCATCCCATCCCATCCCATCCCATCTCACCCCATCCCATCCCAGGGATCACATCCCATCCCACGGATCCCATCCCATCCCATCCCAGGCATCACATCCCATCCAAGGGATCCCATCCCATCCCATCCCAGGGATCCCATCCCATCCCAGGGATCCCATCCCATCCCATCCCATCCCAGGGATCCCATCCCATGGAAGCCATCCCAACCCAGGGATCCCATCCCATTCCAACCCATCCCATCCATCCCAGGGATCCCATCCCAGGGATTCCATCCCATCCCAGGGATCCCATCCCATTCCAGGGATCACATTCCAGGGATCCCATCCCAGGGATCCCATCCCAGGGATCCCATCCCATCCCATCCCATCCCATCCCATCCCATCCCAGGGATCCCATACCAGGGATCCCATCCCATCCCCGGGTCCCCATCCCAGGGATTCCATCCCATCCCAACACATCCCATCCCATGGATACCATCCCATCCCAGAGATCCCATCCCAGGGATCCCATCCCATCCCAGGGATCCCATCCCATCCCCTCCCCTCCCATCCCATCCTAGGGATCCCATACCAGGTATCCCATCCCATCCCTGGGATCCCATTCCGTACCATCCCAGGGATCCCATTTCATCCCATCCCATCCCATCCCTTCCCATCCCATCCCTTCCCATCCCATCCCATCCCATCCCATCCCATCCCATCCCATCCCATCCCATCCCAGGGATCCCATCCCATCCTAGGGATACCATCCCAGGGATCCCATCTCATCCCAGACATCCCATCCCATTCCATCCCATCCCATCCCATTCCAGGGATCACATCCCATCCCAGGGATCCCATCCCAGGGATCCCATCCCATCCCTGGGAGGCCGTCCCAGGGATCTGATACCATCCCAGTGATCCAATCCCAGCGATCCCATCCGATCCCATCCCTTCTGAGTGATCCAATCCCAAGGATCCCATCCCAGGGATCCCATCCCATCCCAGGGATCCCATCCCATCCCATCCCACGGATCCCATCCCATCGCAGGGATCCCATCCCATCCCATCCCATCCCATCCCATCCCATCCCATCCCATCCCATCCCATCCCATCCCATCCTAGGGATCCCATACAAGGTATCCCATCCCATCCCAGGGATCCCATTCCGTACCATCCCAGGGATCCTATTTCATCCCATCCCATCCCATCGATCCCATCCCACCCCAACCCATTGTAGCCAATCCCATCCCATCCCACCCCATCCCATCCAATCCCATCCCATCCCATCCCATCCCATCCCATCCCATCCCAGGGACACCATCCCAGGGATACCATACCATCCCATCCTATCGCAGGGATCCCATCCCATCCCATCGCATCCCATCCCATCACATCCCATCCCAGCGATCTCATCCCAGGGATTCCATCCCATACCAGGGATCCCATCCCATCCAATCCCAGGGATCCCATCCCATCCCATCCCATCTCACCCCATCCCATCCCAGGGATCACATCCCATCCCACGGATCCCATCCCATCCCATCCCAGGCATCCCATCCCATCCCATCCAAGGGATCCCATCCCATCCCATCCCATCCCAGGGATCCCATCCCATCCCATTCCATCCCAGGGATCCCATCCCATGGAAGCCATCCCAACCCAGGGATCCCATCCCATTCCAACCCATCCCATCCATCCCAGGGATCCCATCCCAGGGATTCCATCCCATCCCAGGGATCCCATCCCATTCCAGGGATCACATTCCAGGGATCCCATCCCAGGGATCCCATCCCAGGGATCTCATCCCATCCCATCCCATCCCATCCCAGGGATCCCATACCAGGGATCCCATCCCCGGGTCCCCATCCCAGGGATTCCATCCCATCCCAACACATCCCATCCCATGGATACCATCCGATCCCAGAGATCCCATCCCAGGGATCCCATCCCATCCCAACCCATCCCATCACATCCTACCCCATCCCATCCTACCCCATCGCATCCCATCCCATCCCAGGGATCCCATCATAGGGATCCCATCCCAGGGATCCCATCCCATCCCCGGGATCCCATTCCAGAGGTTCCATCCCATCCCAGGGATCCCAACCCATACGAGGGATCACAATCCAGGGATCCCACCCCTGGGATCCCATCTCATCCCATCCCAGGGATCCAATCCCATCCCATCTCATCCCAGGGATCCCATCCCATCCCAGGGATCCCATCCCATCCCATCCCACGGAACCCATCCCATCGCAGGGATCCCATCCCATCCCATCCCATCCCATCACATCCCATCCCAGATATCCCGTCCCAGGGATCCCATCCCATCCCAAGGATCCCATCCCATCCCAGGGATCCCATACCAGAGATCCCATCCCCGGGTCCCCATCCCAGGGATTCCATCCCATCCCAACCCATCCCATCCCATGGATACCATCCCATCCCAGAGATCCCATCCCAGGGATCCCATCCCATCCCAGGGATCCCATCCCAGGGATTCCATCCCATCCCAGGGATCCCACCCCATCCCAGGGATCACATTCCAGGGATCCCATCCCAGGGATCCCATCCCAGGGATCCCATTCCATCCCATCCCATCCCATCCCATCTCAGGGATCCCATCCCAGGGATCCCATCCCATCCCCAGGTCCCCATCCCAGGGATTCCATCCCATCCCAACACATCCCATCCAATGGATACCATCCGATCCCAGAGATGCCATCCCAGGGATCCCATCCCATCCCAGGGATCCCATCCCATCCCAACCCATCCCATCCCATCCTACCCCATCCCATCCCATCCTACCCCGTCGCATCCCATGCCATCCCAGGGATCCCATCACAGTGATCCCATCCCAGGGATCCCATCCCATCCCCGGGATCCCATTCCAGAGATTCCATCCCATCCCAGGGATCCCAACCCATACGAGGGATCACAATCCAGGGATCCCATCCCTGGGATCCCATCTCATCCCATCCCAGGGATCCAATCCCATCCCATCTCATCCCAGGGATCCCATCCCATCCCAGGGATCCCATCCCATCCTACCCCATCCCATCGCATCCCATCCCATCCCATCCCATCCCAGGGATCCCATACCAGGTATCCCATCCCATCCCAGGGATCCCATTCCATACCATCCCAGGGATCCCATTCCATCCCATCCCATCCCATCCCATCCCATCGATCCCATCCCATCCCAACCCATTGTAGCCAATCCCATCCCATTCCATCCCACCCCATCCCATCCCATCCAATCCCATCCCATCCCATCCCATCCCATCCCATCCCATCCCATACCATCCCATCCCATCCCCTCCCATACCATCCCAGGGACACCATCCCAGCTATACCATACCATCCCATCCCATCGCAGGGATCCCATCCCATCCCATCCCATCCCATCCCATCCCATCCCGTCCCGTCCCGTCCCATCCCATCCCACCCCATCCCATCCCATCCCATCCCATCCCATCCCATCCCATCCCATCCCATCCCATCCCATCCCATCCCATCCCATGCCAGGGATCTCATCCCAGGGATTCCAGCCCATCCCAGGTATCCCATCCCAACCAATCCCAACCCAGGGATCCCATCCCATCCCATCCCATCCCATCTCATCCCATCCCATCCCAGGGATCCCATCCCATCCCACGTATCCCATCCCATCCCATCTCATCCCGCGGATCCCATGCCATGGCATCCCATCCCATCCCAGGGATCCCGTCCCATCCAAACCCTTCCCATCCCATCCCATCCCATCCCATCCCATCCCTTCCCACCCCATCCCATCCCATCCCGTCCCATCACATCCCAACCCGGATATCCCGTCCCAGGGATCCCATCCCATCCCAAGGATCCCATCCCATCCCATCCCAGGGATCCCATCCGACCCCATCCCACCCAATCCCATCCCATCCCATCCCATCCCAGGGATCCCATACCAGAGATCCCATCCCATCCCCGGGTCCCCATCCCAGGGATTCCATCCCATCCCAACCCATCACATCCCATGGATACCATCCCATCCCAGAGATCCCATCCCAGGGATCCCATCCCATCCCAGGGATCCCATCCCATCCCAACCCATCCCATCCCATCCTACCCCATCCCATCCCATCCTGTCCCATCCCATCCCCTCCTCTCCCATCCCATCCTAGGGATCCCATACCAGGTATCCCATCCCATCCCAGGGATCCCATTCCGTACCATCCCAGGGATCCCATTTCATCCCATCCCATCCCATCGATCCCATCCCATCCCAACCCATTGTAGCCAATCCCATCCCATCCCATCCCATCCCATCCCATTCCATCCCATCCCATCCAAGGGAACCCATCCCATCCCATCCCATCCCATCCCATCCCATCCCATCCCATCCCATCCCATCCCAGGGATCCCATCCCATCCCATCCCATCCCATCCCAGGGATCCCATCCCATGGAAGCCATCCCAACCCAGGGATCCCATCCCATTCCAACCCATCCCATCCATCCCAGGGATCCCATCCCAGGGATTCCATCCCATCCCAGGGATCCCATCCCATTCCAGGGATCACATTCCAGGGATCCCATCCAAGGGATCCCATCCCAGGGATCCCATCCCATCCCATCCCATCCCATCCCAGGGATCCCATACCAGGGATCCCATCCCATCCCCGGGTCCCCATCCCAGGGATTCCATCCCATCCCAACACATCCCATCCCATGGATACCATCCGATCCCAGAGATCCCATCCCAGGGATCCCATCCCATCCCAGGGATCCCATCCCATCCCAACCCATCCCATCACATCCTACCCCATCCCATCCTACCCCATCGCATCCCATCCCATCCCAGGGATCCCATCACAGGGATCCCATCCCAGGGTTCCCATCCCATCCCCGGGATCCCATTCCAGAGGTTCCATCCCATCCCAGGGATCCCAACCCATACGAGGGATCACAATCCAGGGATCCCATCCCTGGGATCCCATCTCATCCCATCCCAGGGATCCAATCCCATCCCATCTCATCCCAGGGATCCCATCCCATCGCAGGGATCCCATCCCATCGCAGGGATCCCATCCCATCCTACCCCATCCCATCGCATCCCATCCCATCCCATGCCATCCCATCCCAGGGATCCCATACCAGGTATCCCATCCCATCCCAGGGATCCCATTCCGTACCATCCCAGGGATCCCATTCCATCCCATCCCATCCCATCCCATCGATCCCATCCCATCCCAACCCATTGTAGCCAATCCCATCCCATCCCATCCCACCCCATCCCATCCAATCCCATCCCATCCCATCCTATCCCATCCCATCCCATCCCATCCCAGGGACACCATCCCAGCTATACCATACCATCCCATCCCATCGCAGGGATCCCATCCCATCCCATCCCATCCCGTCCCATCCCATCCCACCCCATCCCATCCCATCCCATCCCATCCCAGGGATCTCATCCCAGGGATTCCAGCCCATCCCAGGTATCCCATCCTAACCAATCGCAACCAAGGGATCCCATCCCATCCCATCCCATCCCATCCCATCTCATCCCATCCCATCCCAGGGATCCCATCCCATCCCACGTATCCCATCCCATCCCATCTCATCCCGCGGATCCCATGCCATGGCATCCCATCCCATCCCATCCCATCCAATCCCATCCCATCCCATCCCATCCCATCCCATCCCAGGGATCCCGTCCCATCCAAACCCTTCCCATCCCATCCCATCCAATCCGATCCCATCCCATTCCATCCCATCCCATCCCATCCCTTCCCACCCCATCACATCCCGTCCCATCACATCCCATCCCAGATATCCCGTCCCAGGGATCCCATCCCATCCCAAGGATCCCATCCCATCCCATCCCAGGGATCCCATCCGATCCCATCCCATCCCATCCAATCCCATCCCATCCCATGCCATCCCATCCCATCCCAGGGATCCCATACCAGAGATCCCATCCCATCCCCGGGTCCCCATCCCAGGGATTCCATCCCATCCCAACCCATCCCATCCCATGGATACCATCCCATCCCAGAGATCCCATCCCAGGGATCCCATCCCATCCCAGGGATCCCATCCCAACCCAACCCATCCCATCCTACCCCATCCCATCCCATCCTATCCTATCCCATCCCATCCCATCCCATCCCATCCCATCCCATCCCATCCCATCCCATCCTAGGGATCCCATACAAGGTATCCCATCCCATCCCAGGGATCCCATTCCGTACCATCCCAGGGATCCTATTTCATCCCATCCCATCCCATCCCATCGATCCCATCCCATCCCAACCCATTTTAGCCAATCCCAACCCATCCCACCCCATCCCATCCAATCCCATCCCATCCCATCCCATCCCATCCCATCCCATCCCATCCCATCCCATCCCAGGGACACCATCCCAGGGATACCATACCATCCCATCCCATCGCAGGGATCCCATCCCATCCCATCGCATCCCATCCCAGCGATCTCATCCCAGGGATTCCATCCCATGCCAGGTATCCCATCCCATCCCCGGTATCCCATCCCAACCAATCCTAACCCAGGAATCCCATCCCATCCAATCCCAGGGATCCCATCCCATCCCATCCCATCCCATCCCATCCCATCCCATCTCACCCCATCCCATCCCACGGATCCCATCCCATCCCATCCCAGGCATCCCATCCCATCCAAGGGATCCCATCCCATCCCATCCCAGGGATCCCATCCCATCCCAGGGATCCCATCCCATCCCATCCCATCCCAGGGATCCCATCCCATGGAAGCCATCCCAACCCAGGGATCCCATCCCATTCCAACCCATCCCATCCATCCCAGGGATCCCATCCCAGGGATTCCATCCCATCCCAGGGATCCCATCCCATTCCAGGGATCACATTCCAGGGATCCCATCCCAGGGATCCCATCCCAGGGATCCCATCCCATCCCATCCCATCCCATCCCATCCCATCCCTGGGATCCCATTCCGTACCATCCCAGGGATCCCATTTCATCCCATCCCATCCCATCGATCCCATCCCAACCCATTGTAGCCAATCCCATCCCATCCCATCCCATCCCACCCCATCCCATCCAATCCCATCCCATACCATCACATGCTACCCCATCCCATCCCATCCCAGGGATCTCATCCCAGGGATTCCAGCCCATCCCAGGTATCCCATCCCAACCAATCCCAACCCAGGGATCCCATCCCATCCCATCCCATCTCATCTCATCCCATCCCATCCCAGGGATCCCATCCCATCCCACGTATCCCATCCCATCCCATCTCATCCCGCGGATACCATGCCATGGCATCCCATCCCATCCCATCCCATCCCATCCCATCCCAGGGATCCCGTCCCATCCAAATCCTTCCCATCCCATCCCATCCCATCCCATGCCATCCCATCCCATTGTCGCCCATCCCATCCCTTCCCACCCCATCCCATCCCGTCCCATCACATCCCATCCCAGATATCCCGTCCCAGGGATCCCATCCCATCCCAAGGATCCCATCCCATCCCAGGGATCCCATCCGATCCCATCCCATCCCATCCAATCCCATCCCATCCCAGGGATCCCATACCAGAGATCCCATCCCCGGGTCCCCATCCCAGGGATTCCATCCCATCCCAACCCATCCCATCCCATGGATACCATCCCATCCCAGAGATCCCATCCCAGGGATCCCATCCCATCCCAGGGATCCCATCCCAGGGATTCCATCCCATCCCAGGGATCCCACCCCATCCCAGGGATCACATTCCAGGGATCCCAACCCAGGGATCCCATCCCAGGGATCCCATCCCATCCCATCCCATCTCAGGGATCCCATCCCAGGGATCCCATCCCATCCCCAGGTCCCCATCCCAGGGATTCCATCCCATCCCAACACATCCCATCCCATGGATACCATCCGATCCCAGAGATGCCATCCCAGGGATCCCATCCCATCCCAGGGATCCCATCCCATCCCAACCCATCCCATCCCATCCTACCCCATCCCATCCCATCCTACCCCATCGCATCCCATGCCATCCCAGGGATCCCATCACAGTGATCCCATCCCAGGGATCCCATCCCATCCCCGGGATCCCATTCCAGAGATTCCATCCCATCCCAGGGATCCCAACCCATACGAGGGATCACAATCCAGTGATCCCATCCCTGGGATCCCATCTCATCCCATCCCAGGGATCCAATCCCATCCCATCTCATCCCAGGGATCCCATCCCATCCCAGGGATCCCATCCCATCCCATCCCATCCCGTCCCATCCCATCCCACCCCATCCCATCCCATCCCATCCCATCCCATCCCATCCCAGGGATCTCATCCCAGGGATTCCAGCCCATCCCAGGTATCCCATCCTAACCAATCGCAACCCAGGGATCCCATCCCATCCCATCCCATCCCATCCCATCTCATCCCATCCCATCCCAGGGATCCCATCCCATCCCACGTATCCCATCCCATCCCATCTCATCCCGCGGATCCCATGCCATGGCATCCCATCCCATCCCATCCCATCCAATCCCATCCCATCCCATCCCATCCCAGGGATCCCGTCCCATCCAAACCCTTCCCATCCCATCCCATCCCATCCGATCCCATCCCATTCCATCCCATCCCATCCCTTCCCTCCCCATCCCATCCCATCCCGTCCCATCACATCCCATCCCAGATATCCCGTCCCAGGGATCCCATCCCATCCCAAGGATCCCATCCCATCCCATCCCAGGGATCCCATCCGATCCCATCCCATCCCATCCAATCCCATCCCATCCCATGCCATCCCATCCCATCCCATCCCAGGGATCCCATACCAGAGATCCCATCCCATCCCCGGGTCCCCATCCCAGGGATTCCATCCCATCCCAACCCATCCCATCCCATGGATACCATCCCATCCCAGAGATCCCATCCCAGGGATCCCATCCCATCCCAGGGATCCCATCAAATCCCATCCAAAACCATCCCATCCAAACCCATCCCATCCCATCCCATCCCATCCCATCCCATCCCATCCCATCCCATCCCATCCCATCCCATCCCATCCCATTGTAGCCCATCCCATCCCTTCGCACCCCATCCCATCCCATCCCGTCCCATCACATCCCATCCCAGATATCCCATCCCAGGGATCCCATCCCATCCCAGGGATCCCATCCCATCCCATCCCAGGGATCCCATCCCATCCCATCCCATCCCATCCCATCCCATCCAATCCCATCCCATCCCATCCCAGGGATCCCATACCAGAGATCCCATCCCATCCCCGGGTCCCCATCCCAGGGATTCCATCCCATCCCAACCCATCCCATCCCATGGATACCATCCCATCCCAGAGATCCCATCCCAGGGATCCCATCCCATCCCAGGGATCCCATCCCAACCCATCCCATCCTACCCCATCCCATCCCATCCTATCCTATCCCATCCCATCCCATCCCATCCCATCCCATCCCATCCCATCCCATCCCATCCCATCCCATCCCATCCCATCCCATCCCATCCTAGGGATCCCATACAAGGTATCCCATCCCATACCAGGGATCCCATTCCGTACCATCCCAGGGATCCTATTTCATCCCATCCCATCCCATCCCATCGATCCCATCCCATCCCAACCCATTTTAGCCAATCCCAACCCATCCCACCCCATCCCATCCAATCCCATCCCATCCCATCCCATCCCATCCCATCCCATCCCATCCCATCCCATCCCAGGGACACCATCCCAGGGATACCATACCATCCCATCCCATCGCAGGGATCCCATCCCATCCCATCGCATCCCATCCCATCACATCCCATCCCAGCGATCTCATCCCAGGGATTCCATCCCATGCCAGGTATCCCATCCCATCCCCGGTATCCCATCCCAACCAATCCTAACCCAGGAATCCCATCCCATCCAATCCCAGGGATCCCATCCCATCCCATCCCATCCCATCTCACCCCATCCCATCCCAGGGATCACATCCCATCCCACGGATCCCATCCCATCCCATCCCAGGCATCACATCCCATCCAAGGGATCCCATCCCATCCCATCCCAGGGATCCCATCCCATCCCAGGGATCCCATCCCATCCCATCCCATCCCAGGGATCCCATCCCATGGAAGCCATCCCAACCCAGGGATCCCATCCCATTCCAACCCATCCCATCCATCCCAGGGATCCCATCCCAGGGATTCCATCCCATCCCAGGGATCCCATCCCATTCCAGGGATCACATTCCAGGGATCCCATCCCAGGGATCCCATCCCAGGGATCCCATCCCATCCCATCCCATCCCATCCCATCCCATCCCAGGGATCCCATACCAGGGATCCCATCCCATCCCCGGGTCCCCATCCCAGGGATTCCATCCCATCCCAACACATCCCATCCCATGGATACCATCCCATCCCAGAGATCCCATCCCAGG
This sequence comes from Sturnus vulgaris, assembly GCF_052056855.1. Classification (NCBI taxonomy): domain Eukaryota; kingdom Metazoa; phylum Chordata; class Aves; order Passeriformes; family Sturnidae; genus Sturnus; species Sturnus vulgaris. Next base: position 5,942,660 of record NC_142282.1, on the reverse strand, counting down.
GATCCCATCCCATCCCAGGGATCCCATCCCATCCCCTCCCCTCCCATCCCATCCTAGGGATCCCATACCAGGTATCCCATCCCATCCCTGGGATCCCATTCCGTACCATCCCAGGGATCCCATTTCATCCCATCCCATCCCATCGATCCCATCCCATCCCAACCCATTGTAGCCAATCCCATCCCATCCCATCCCATCCCACCCCATCCCATCCAATCCCATCCCATACCATCACATGCTACCCCATCCCATCCCATCCCAGGGATCTCATCCCAGGGATTCCAGCCCATCCCAGGTATCCCATCCCAACCAATCCCAACCCAGGGATCCCATCCCATCCCATCCCATCCCATCTCATCCCATCCCATCCCAGGGATCCCATCCCATCCCACGTATCCCATCCCATCCCATCTCATCCCGCGGATACCATGCCATGGCATCCCATCCCATCCCATCCCATCCCATCTCATCCCATCCCATCCCAGGGATCCCATCCCATCCCACGTATCCCATCCCATCCCATCTCATCCCGCGGATACCATGCCATGGCATCCCATCCCATCCCATCCCATCCCATCCCATCCCATCCCATCCCATCCCATCCCAGGGATCCCGTCCCATCCAAATCCTTCCCATCCCATCCCATCCCATGCCATCCCATCCCATTGTAGCCCATCCCATCCCTTCCCACCCCATCCCATCCCATCCCGTCCCATCACATCCCATCCCAGATATCCCGTCCCAGGGATCCCATCCCATCCCAAGGATCCCATCCCATCCCAGGGATCCCATCCGATCCCATCCCATCCCATCCAATCACATCCCATCCCAGGGATCCCATACCAGAGATCCCATCCCCGGGTCCCCATCCCAGGGATTCCATCCCATCCCAACCCATCCCATCCCATGGATACCATCCCATCCCAGAGATCCCATCCCAGGGATCCCATCCCATCCCAGGGATCCCATCCCAGGGATTCCATCCCATCCCAGGGATCCCACCCCATCCCAGGGATCACATTCCAGGGATCCCATCCCAGGGATCCCATCCCAGGGATCCCATTCCATCCCATCCCATCCCATCCCATCTCAGGGATCCCATCCCAGGGATCCCATCCCATCCCCAGGTCCCCATCCCAGGGATTCCATCCCATCCCAACACATCCCATCCAATGGATACCATCCGATCCCAGAGATGCCATCCCAGGGATCCCATCCCATCCCAGGGATCCCATCCCATCCCAACCCATCCCATCCCATCCTACCCCATCCCATCCCATCCTACCCCGTCGCATCCCATGCCATCCCAGGGATCCCATCACAGTGATCCCATCCCAGGGATCCCATCCCATCCCCGGGATCCCATTCCAGAGATTCCATCCCATCCCAGGGATCCCAACCCATACGAGGGATCACAATCCAGGGATCCCATCCCTGGGATCCCATCTCATCTCATCCCAGGGATCCCATCCCATCCCAGGGATCCCATCCCATCCTACCCCATCCCATCGCATCCCATCCCATCCCATCCCGTCCCAGGGATCCCATACCAGGTATCCCATCCCATCCCAGGGATCCCATTCCATACCATCCCAGGGATCCCATTCCATCCCATCCCATCCCATCCCATCCCATCGATCCCATCCCATCCCATCCCAACCCATTGTAGCCAATCCCATCCCATTCCATCCCACCCCATCCCATCCCATCCCATCCAATCCCATCCCATCCCATCCCATCCCATCCCATCCCATCCCATCCCCTCCCATACCATCCCAGGGACACCATCCCAGCTATACCATACCATCCCATCCCATCGCAGGGATCCCATCCCATCCCATCCCATCCCATCCCATCCCATCCCATCCCATCCCATCCCATCCCGTCCCATCCTACCCCATCCCATCCCATCCTATCCCATCCCATCCCCTCCTCTCCCATCCCATCCTAGGGATCCCATACCAGGTATCCCATCCCATCCCAGGGATCCCATTCCGTACCATCCCAGGGATCCCATTTCATCCCATCCCATCCCATCGATCCCATCCCATCCCAACCCATTGTAGCCAATCCCATCCCATCCCATCCCATCCCATCCCATCCCATTCCATCCCATCCCATCCAAGGGAACCCATCCCATCCCATCCCATCCCATCCCATCCCAGGGATCCCATCCCATCCCATCCCATCCCATCCCATCCCAGGGATCCCATCCCATGGAAGCCATCCCAACCCAGGGATCCCATCCCATTCCAACCCATCCCATCCATCCCAGGGATCCCATCCCAGGGATTCCATTCCATCCCAGGGATCCCATCCCATTCCAGGGATCACATTCCAGGGATCCCATCCAAGGGATCCCATCCCAGGGATCCCATCCCATCCCATCCCATCCCATCCCAGGGATCCCATACCAGGGATCCCATCCCATCCCCGGGTCCCCATCCCAGGGATTCCATCCCATCCCAACACATCCCATCCCATGGATACCATCCGATCCCAGAGATCCCATCCCAGGGATCCCATCCCATCCCAGGGATCCCATCCCATCCCAACCCATCCCATCACATCCTACCCCATCCCATCCTACCCCATCGCATCCCATCCCATCCCAGGGATCCCATCACAGGGATCCCATCCCAGGGTTCCCATCCCATCCCCGGGATCCCATTCCAGAGGTTCCATCCCATCCCAGGGATCCCAACCCATACGAGGGATCACAATCCAGGGATCCCATCCCTGGGATCCCATCTCATCCCATCCCAGGGATCCAATCCCATCCCATCTCATCCCAGGGATCCCATCCCATCGCAGGGATCCCATCCCATCGCAGGGATCCCATCCCATCCTACCCCATCCCATCGCATCCCATCCCATCCCATGCCATCCCATCCCAGGGATCCCATACCAGGTATCCCATCCCATCCCAGGGATCCCATTCCGTACCATCCCAGGGATCCCATTCCATCCCATCCCATCCCATCCCATCGATCCCATCCCATCCCAACCCATTGTAGCCAATCCCATCCCATCCCATCCCACCCCATCCCATCCAATCCCATCCCATCCCATCCTATCCCATCCCATCCCATCCGATCCCATCCCAGGGACACCATCCCAGCTATACCATACCATCCCATCCCATCGCAGGGATCCCATCCCATCCCATCCCATCCCGTCCCATCCCATCCCACCCCATCCCATCCCATCCCATCCCATCCCATCCCATCCCATCCCATCCCAGGGATCTCATCCCAGGGATTCCAGCCCATCCCAGGTATCCCATCCTAACCAATCGCAACCAAGGGATCCCATCCCATCCCATCCCATCCCATCCCATCTCATCCCATCCCATCCCAGGGATCCCATCCCATCCCACGTATCCCATCCCATCCCATCTCATCCCGCGGATCCCATGCCATGGCATCCCATCCCATCCCATCCCATCCCATCCAATCCCATCCCATCCCATCCCATCCCAGGGATCCCGTCCCATCCAAACCCTTCCCATCCCATCCCATCCAATCCGATCCCATCCCATTCCATCCCATCCCATCCCTTCCCACCCCATCCCATCCCGTCCCATCACATCCCATCCCAGATATCCCGTCCCAGGGATCCCATCCCATCCCAAGGATCCCATCCCATCCCATCCCAGGGATCCCATCCGATCCCATCCCATCCCATCCAATCCCATCCCATCCCAGGGATCCCATCCCATCCCCGGGTCCCCATCCCAGGGATTCCATCCCATCCCAACCCATCCCATCCCATGGATACCATCCCATCCCAGAGATCCCATCCCAGGGATCCCATCCCATCCCAGGGATCCCATCAAATCCCATCCAAAACCATCCCATCCAAACCCATCCCATCCCATCCCATCCCATCCCATCCCATCCCATCCCATCCCATCCCATCCCATCCCATCCCATCCCATTGTAGCCCATCCCATCCCTTCGCACCCCATCCCATCCCATCCCGTCCCATCACATCCCATCCCAGATATCCCATCCCAGGGATCCCATCCCATCCCAGGGATCCCATCCCATCCCATCCCAGGGATCCCATCCCATCCCATCCCATCCCATCCCATCCAATCCCATCCCATCCCATCCCAGGGATCCCATACCAGAGATCCCATCCCATCCCCGGGTCCCCATCCCAGGGATTCCATCCCATCCCAACCCATCCCATCCCATGGATACCATCCCATCCCAGAGATCCCATCCCAGGGATCCCATCCCATCCCAGGGATCCCATCCCAACCCAACCCATCCCATCCTACCCCATCCCATCCCATCCTATCCTATCCCATCCCATCCCATCCCATCCCATCCCATCCCATCCCATCCCATCCCATCCTAGGGATCCCATACAAGGTATCCCATCCCATCCCAGGGATCCCATTCCGTACCATCCCAGGGATCCTATTTCATCCCATCCCATCCCATCCCATCGATCCCATCCCATCCCAACCCATTTTAGCCAATCCCAACCCATCCCACCCCATCCCATCCAATCCCATCCCATCCCATCCCATCCCATCCCATCCCATCCCATCCCATCCCATCCCATCCCATCCCATCCCATCCCATCCCAGGGACACCATCCCAGGGATACCATACCATCCCATCCCATCGCAGGGATCCCATCCCATCCCATCGCATCCCATCCCAGCGATCTCATCCCAGGGATTCCATCCCATGCCAGGTATCCCATCCCATCCCCGGTATCCCATCCCAACCAATCCTAACCCAGGAATCCCATCCCATCCAATCCCAGGGATCCCATCCCATCCCATCCCATCCCATCCCATCTCACCCCATCCCATCCCAGGGATCACATCCCATCCCACGGATCCCATCCCATCCCATCCCAGGCATCCCATCCCATCCAAGGGATCCCATCCCATCCCATCCCAGGGATCCCATCCCATCCCAGGGATCCCATCCCATCCCATCCCATCCCAGGGATCCCATCCCATGGAAGCCATCCCAACCCAGGGATCCCATCCCATTCCAACCCATCCCATCCATCCCAGGGATCCCATCCAAGGGATTCCATCCCATCCCAGGGATCCCATCCCATTCCAGGGATCACATTCCAGGGATCCCATCCCAGGGATCCCATCCCAGGGATCCCATCCCATCCCATTCCATCCCATCCCATCCCAGGGATCCCATACCAGGGATCCCATCCCATCCCCGGGTCCCCATCCCAGGGATTCCATCCCATCCCAACACATCCCATCCCATGGATACCATCCCATCCCAGAGATCCCATCCCAGGGATCCCATCCCATCCCAGGGATCCCATCCCATCCCCTCCCCTCCCATCCCATCCTAGGGATCCCATACCAGGTATCCCATCCCATCCCTGGGATCCCATTCCGTACCATCCCAGGGATCCCATTTCATCCCATCCCATCCCATCGATCCCATCCCATCCCAACCCATTGTAGCCAATCCCATCCCATCCCATCCCATCCCACCCCATCCCATCCAATCCCATCCCATACCATCACATGCTACCCCATCCCATCCCATCCCAGGGATCTCATCCCAGGGATTCCAGCCCATCCCAGGTATCCCATCCCAACCAATCCCAACCCAGGGATCCCATCCCATCCCATCCCATCCCATCTCATCCCATCCCATCCCAGGGATCCCATCCCATCCCACGTATCCCATCCCATCCCATCTCATCCCGCGGATACCATGCCATGGCATCCCATCCCATCCCATCCCATCCCATCCCATCCCATCCCATCCCAGGGATCCCGTCCCATCCAAATCCTTCCCATCCCATCCCATCCCATGCCATCCCATCCCATTGTAGCCCATCCCATCCCTTCCCACCCCATCCCATCCCATCCCGTCCCATCACATCCCATCCCAGATATCCCGTCCCAGGGATCCCATCCCATCCCAAGGATCCCATCCCATCCCAGGGATCCCATCCGATCCCATCCCATCCCATCCAATCCCATCCCATCCCAGGGATCCCATACCAGAGATCCCATCCCCGGGTCCCCATCCCAGGGATTCCATCCCATCCCAACCCATCCCATCCCATGGATACCATCCCATCCCAGCGATCCCATCCCAGGGATCCCATCCCATCCCAGGGATCCCATCCCAGGGATTCCATCCCATCCCAGGGATCCCACCCCATCCCAGGGATCACATTCCAGGGATCCCAACCCAGGGATCCCATCCCAGGGATCCCATCCCATCCCATCCCATCCCATCCCATCTCAGGGATCCCATCCCAGGGATCCCATCCCATCCCCAGGTCCCCATCCCAGGGATTCCATCCCATCCCAACACATCCCATCCCATGGATACCATCCGATCCCAGAGATGCCATCCCAGGGATCCCATCCCATCCCAGGGATCCCATCCCATCCCAACCCATCCCATCCCATCCTACCCCATCCCATCCCATCCTACCCCATCGCATCCCATGCCATCCCAGGGATCCCATCACAGTGATCCCATCCCAGGGATCCCATCCCATCCCCGGGATCCCATTCCAGAGATTCCATCCCATCCCAGGGATCCCAACCCATACGAGGGATCACAATCCAGGGATCCCATCCCTGGGATCCCATCTCATCCCATCCCAGGGATCCAATCCCATCCCATCTCATCCCAGGGATCCCATCCCATCCCAGGGATCCCATCCCATCCCATCCCATCCCGTCCCATCCCATCCCACCCCATCCCATCCCATCCCATCCCATCCCATCCCAGGGATCTCATCCCAGGGATTCCAGCCCATCCCAGGTATCCCATCCTAACCAATCGCAACCCAGGGATCCCATCCCATCCCATCCCATCCCATCCCATCCCATCCCATCTCATCCCATCCCATCCCAGGGATCCCATCCCATCCCACGTATCCCATCCCATCCCATCTCATCCCGCGGATCCCATGCCATGGCATCCCATCCCATCCCATCCCATCCAATCCCATCCCATCCCATCCCATCCCAGGGATCCCGTCCCATCCAAACCCTTCCCATCCCATCCCATCCCATCCGATCCCATCCCATTCCATCCCATCCCATCCCTTCCCACCCCATCCCATCCCATCCCGTCCCATCACATCCCATCCCAGATATCCCGTCCCAGGGATCCCATCCCATCCCAAGGATCCCATCCCATCCCATCCCAGGGATCCCATCCGATCCCATCCCATCCCATCCAATCCCATCCCATCCCATGCCATCCCATCCCATCCCAGGGATCCCATACCAGAGATCCCATCCCATCCCCGGGTCCCCATCCCAGGGATTCCATCCCATCCCAACCCATCCCATCCCATGGATACCATCCCATCCCAGAGATCCCATCCCAGGGATCCCATACCATCCCAGGGATCCCATCAAATCCCGTCCAAAACCATCCCATCCAAACCCATCCCATCCCATCCCATCCCATCCCATCCCATCCCATCCCATTGTAGCCCATCCCATCCCTTCGCACCCCATTCCATCCCATCCCGTCCCATCACATCCCATCCCAGATATCCCATCCCAGGGATCCCATCCCATCCCAGGGATCCCATCCCATCCCATCCCAGGGATCCCATCCCATCCCATCCCATCCCATCCCATCCAATCCCATCCCATCCCATCCCAGGGATCCCATACCAGAGATCCCATCCCATCCCCGGGTCCCCATCCCAGGGATTCCATCCCATCCCAACCCATCCCATCCCATGGATACCATCCCATCCCAGAGATCCCATCCCAGGGATCCCATCCCATCCCAGGGATCCCATCCCAACCCAACCCATCCCATCCTACCCCATCCCATCCCATCCTATCCTATCCCATCCCATCCCATCCCATCCCATCCCATCCCATCCCATCCCATCCCATCCCATCCCATCCCATCCCATCCTAGGGATCCCATACAAGGTATCCCATCCCATACCAGGGATCCCATTCCGTACCATCCCAGGGATCCTATTTCATCCCATCCCATCCCATCCCATCGATCCCATCCCATCCCAACCCATTTTAGCCAATCCCAACCCATCCCACCCCATCCCATCCAATCCCATCCCATCCCATCCCATCCCATCCCATCCCATCCCATCCCATCCCATCCCAGGGACACCATCCCAGGGATACCATACCATCCCATCCCATCGCAGGGATCCCATCCCATCCCATCGCATCCCATCCCATCACATCCCATCCCAGCGATCTCATCCCAGGGATTCCATCCCATGCCAGGTATCCCATCCCATCCCCGGTATCCCATCCCAACCAATCCTAACCCAGGAATCCCATCCCATCCAATCCCAGGGATCCCATCCCATCCCATCCCATCCCATCCCATCCCATCCCATCTCACCCCATCCCATCCCATCCCAGGGATCACATCCCATCCCACGGATCCCATCCCATCCCATCCCAGGCATCCCATCCCATCCAAGGGATCCCATCCCATCCCATCCCAGGGATCCCATCCCATCCCAGGGATCCCATCCCATCCCATCCCATCCCAGGGATCCCATCCCATGGAAGCCATCCCAACCCAGGGATCCCATCCCATTCCAACCCATCCCATCCATCCCAGGGATCCCATCCCAGGGATTCCATCCCATCCCAGGGATCCCATCCCATTCCAGGGATCACATTCCAGGGATCCCATCCCAGGGATCCCATCCCAGGGATCCCATCCCATCCCATCCCATCCCATCCCAGGGATCCCATACCAGGGATCCCATCCCATCCCCGGGTCCCCATCCCAGGGATTCCATCCCATCCCAACACATCCCATCCCATGGATACCATCCCATCCCAGAGATCCCATCCCAGGGATCCCATCCCATCCCAGGGATCCCATCCCATCCCCTCCCCTCCCATCCCATCCTAGGGATCCCATACCAGGTATCCCATCCCATCCCTGGGATCCCATTCCGTACCATCCCAGGGATCCCATTTCATCCCATCCCATCCCATCGATCCCATCCCATCCCAACCCATTGTAGCCAATCCCATCCCATCCCATCCCACCCCATCCCATCCAATCCCATCCCATACCATCACATGCTACCCCATCCCATCCCAGGGATCTCATCCCAGGGATTCCAGCCCATCCCAGGTATCCCATCCCAACCAATCCCAACCCAGGGATCCCATCCCATCCCATCCCATCCCATCTCATCCCATCCCATCCCAGGGATCCCATCCCATCCCACGTATCCCATCCCATCCCATCTCATCCCGCGGATACCATGCCATGGCATCCCATCCCATCCCATCCCATCCCATCCCATCTCATCCCATCCCATCCCAGGGATCCCATCCCATCCCACGTATCCCATCCCATCCCATCTCATCCCGCGGATACCATGCCATGGCATCCCATCCCATCCCATCCCATCCCAGGGATCCCGTCCCATCCAAATCCTTCCCATCCCATCCCATCCCATCCCATCCCATGCCATCCCATCCCATTGTAGCCCATCCCATCCCTTCCCACCCCATCCCATCCCATCCCGTCCCATCACATCCCATCCCAGATATCCCGTCCCAGGGATCCCATCCCATCCCAAGGATCCCATCCCATCCCAGGGATCCCATCCGATCCCATCCCATCCCATCCAATCACATCCCATCCCAGGGATCCCATACCAGAGATCCCATCCCCGGGTCCCCATCCCAGGGATTCCATCCCATCCCAACCCATCCCATCCCATGGATACCATCCCATCCCAGAGATCCCATCCCAGGGATCCCATCCCATCCCAGGGATCCCATCCCAGGGATTCCATCCCATCCCAGGGATCCCACCCCATCCCAGGGATCACATTCCAGGGATCCCATCCCAGGGATCCCATCCCAGGGATCCCATCCCATCCCATCCCATCCCATCCCATCCCATCTCAGGGATCCCATCCCAGGGATCCCATCCCATCCCCAGGTCCCCATCCCAGGGATTCCATCCCATCCCAACACATCCCATCCCATGGATACCATCCGATCCCAGAGATGCCATCCCAGGGATCCCATCCCATCCCAGGGATCCCATCCCATCCCAACCCATCCCATCCCATCCTACCCCATCCCATCCCATCCTACCCCATCGCATCCCATGCCATCCCAGGGATCCCATCACAGTGATCCCATCCCAGGGATCCCATCCCATCCCCGGGATCCCATTCCAGAGATTCCATCCCATCCCAGGGATCCCAACCCATACGAGGGATCACAATCCAGGGATCCCATCCCTGGGATCCCATCTCATCCCATCCCAGGGATCCCATCCCATCCCAGGGATCCCATCCCATCCTACCCCATCCCATCGCATCCCATCCCATCCCATCCCATCCCAGGGATCCCATACCAGGTATCCCATCCCATCCCAGGGATCCCATTCCATACCATCCCAGGGATCCCATTCCATCCCATCCCATCCCATCCCATCGATCCCATCCCATCCCAACCCATTGTAGCCAATCCCATCCCATCCCATCCCACCCCATCCCATCCCATCCAATCCCATCCCATCCCATCCCATCCCATCCCATCCCATCCCATCCCATCCCATCCCATCCCATCCCATCCCATCCCCTCCCATACCATCCCAGGGACACCATCCCAGCCATACCATACCATCCCATCCCATCGCAGGGATCCCATCCCATCCCATCCCATCCCATCCAATCCCATCTCGTCCCGTCCCGTCCCATCCCATCCCACCCCATCCCATCCCATCCCATCCCATCCCATCCCATCCCATCCCATCCCATCCCATCCCATCCCATCCCATCCCATCCCATCCCATGCCAGGGATCTCATCGCAGGGATTCCATCCCATCCCAGGTATCCCATCCCAACCAATCCCAACCCAGGGATCCCATCCCATCCCATCCCATCTCATCCCATCCCATCCCATCCCAGGGATCCCATCCCATCCCACGTATCCCATCCCATCCCATCTCATCCCGCGGATCCCATGCCATGGCATCCCATCCCATCCCATCCCAGGGATCCCGTCCCATCCAAACCCTTCCCATCCCATCCCATCCCATCCCATCCCATCCCATCCCTTCCCACCCCATCCCATCCCATCCCGTCCCATCACATCCCAACCCGGATATCCCGTCCCAGGGATCCCATCCCATCCCAAGGATCCCATCCCATCCCATCCCAGGGATCCCATCCGACCCCATCCCACCCAATCCCATCCCATCCCATCCCATCCCAGGGATCCCATACCAGAGATCCCATCCCATCCCATCCCCGGGTCCCCATCCCAGGGATTCCATCCCATCCCAACCCATCACATCCCATGGATACCATCCCATCCCAGAGATCCCATCCCAGGGATCCCATCCCATCCCAGGGATCCCATCCCATCCCAACCCATCCCATCCCATCCTACCCCATCCCATCCTATCCCATCCCATCCCCTCCTCTCCCATCCCATCCTAGGGATCCCATACCAGGTATCCCATCCCATCCCAGGGATCCCATTCCGTACCATCCCAGGGATCCCATTTCATCCCATCCCATCCCATCGATCCCATCCCATCCCAACCCATTGTAGCCAATCCCATCCCATCCCATCCCATCCCATCCCATTCCATCCCATCCCATCCAAGGGAACCCATCCCATCCCATCCCATCCCATCCCATCCCATCCCATCCCATCCCATCCCATCCCATCCCATCCCATCCCATCCCAGGGATCCCATCCCATCCCATCCCATCCCAGGGATCCCATCCCATGGAAGCCATCCCAACCCAGGGATCCCATCCCATTCCAACCCATCCCATCCATCCCAGGGATCCCATCCCAGGGATTCCATCCCATCCCAGGGATCCCATCCCATTCCAGGGATCACATTCCAGGGATCCCATCCCAGGGATCCCATCCCAGGGATCCCATCCCATCCCATCCCATCCCATCCCAGGGATCCCATACCAGGGATCCCATCCCATCCCCGGGTCCCCATCCCAGGGATTCCATCCCATCCCAACACATCCCATCCCATGGATACCATCCGATCCCAGAGATCCCATCCCAGGGATCCCATCCCATCCCAGGGATCCCATCCCATCCCAACCCATCCCATCACATCCTACCCCATCCCATCCTACCCCATCGCATCCCATCCCATCCCAGGGATCCCATCACAGGGATCCCATCCCAGGGTTCCCATCCCATCCCCGGGATCCCATTCCAGAGGTTCCATCCCATCCCAGGGATCCCAACCCATACGAGGGATCACAATCCAGGGATCCCATCCCTGGGATCCCATCTCATCCCATCCCAGGGATCCAATCCCATCCCATCTCATCCCAGGGATCCCATCCCATCGCAGGGATGCCATCCCATCGCAGGGATCCCATCCCATCCTACCCCATCCCATCGCATCCCATCCCATCCCATGCCATCCCATCCCAGGGATCCCATACCAGGTATCCCATCCCATCCCAGGGATCCCATTCCGTACCATCCCAGGGATCCCATTCCATCCCATCCCATCCCATCCCATCGATCCCATCCCATCCCAACCCATTGTAGCCAATCCCATCCCATCCCATCCCACCCCATCCCATCCAATCCCATCCCATCCCATCCCATCCCATCCCATCCCATCCCATCCCATCCCAGGGACACCATCCCAGCTATACCATACCATCCCATCCCATCGCAGGGATCCCATCCCATCCCATCCCGTCCCATCCCATCCCACCCCATCCCATCCCATCCCATCCCATCCCATCCCATCCCAGGGATCTCATCCCAGGGATTCCAGCCCATCCCAGGTATCCCATCCTAACCAATCGCAACCCAGGGATCCCATCCCATCCCATCCCATCCCATCCCATCCCATCCCATCTCATCCCATCCCATCCCAGGGATCCCATCCCACGTATCCCATCCCATCCCATCTCATCCCGCGGATCCCATGCCATGGCATCCCATCCCATCCCATCCCATCCCATCCCATCCCATCCCATCCCATCCCAGGGATCCCGTCCCATCCAAACCCTTCCCATCCCATCCCATCCCATCCCATCCCATCCCATCCCATCCCATCCCATTCCATCCCATCCCATCCCTTCCCACCCCATCCCATCCCATCCCGTCCCATCACATCCCATCCCAGATATCCCGTCCCAGGGATCCCATCCCATCCCAAGGATCCCATCCCATCCCATCCCAGGGATCCCATCCGATCCCATCCCATCCCATCCAATCCCATCCCATCCCATGCCATCCCATCCCAGGGATCCCATACCAGAGATCCCATCCCATCCCCGGGTCCCCATCCCAGGGATTCCATCCCATCCCAACCCATCCCATCCCATGGATACCATCCCATCCCAGAGATCCCATCCCAGGGATCCCATCCCATCCCAGGGATCCCATCAAATCCCATCCAAAACCATCCCATCCAAACCCATCCCATCCCATCCCATCCCATCCCATCCCATCCCATCCCATTGTAGCCCATCCCATCCCTTCGCACCCCATCCCATCCCATCCCGTCCCATCACATCCCATCCCAGATATCCCATCCCAGGGATCCCATCCCATCCCAGGGATCCCATCCCATCCCATCCCAGAAATCCCATCCGATCCCATCCCATCCCATCCAATCCCATCCCATCCCATCCCAGGGATCCCATACCAGAGATCCCATCCCATCCCCGGGTCCCCATCCCAGGGATTCCATCCCATCCCAACCCATCCCATCCCATGGATACCATCCCATCCCAGAGATCCCATCCCAGGGATCCCATCCCATCCCAGAGATCCCATCCCAACCCAACCCATCCCATCCTACCCCATCCCATCCCATCCTATCCTATCCCATCCCATCCCATCCCATCCCATCCCATCCCATCCCATCCCATCCCATCCCATCCCATCCCATCCCATCCCATCCCATCCCATCCCATCCCATCCCATCCCATCCTAGGGATCCCATACAAGGTATCCCATCCCATCCCAGGGATCCCATTCCGTACCATCCCAGGGATCCTATTTCATCCCATCCCATCCCATCCCATCGATCCCATCCCATCCCAACCCATTTTAGCCAATCCCAACCCATCCCACCCCATCCCATCCAATCCCATCCCATCCCATCCCATCCCATCCCATCCCATCCCATCCCATCCCAGGGACACCATCCCAGGGATACCATACCATCCCATCCCATCGCAGGGATCCCATCCCATCCCATCGCATCCCATCCCATCACATCCCATCCCAGCGATCTCATCCCAGGGATTCCATCCCATGCCAGGTATCCCATCCCATCCCCGGTATCCCATCCCAACCAATCCTAACCCAGGAATCCCATCCCATCCAATCCCAGGGATCCCATCCCATCCCATCCCATCCCATCTCACCCCATCCCATCCCAGGGATCACATCCCATCCCACGGATCCCATCCCATCCCATCCCAGGCATCCCATCCCATCCAAGGGATCCCATCCCATCCCATCCCAGGGATCCCATCCCATCCCAGGGATCCCATCCCATCCCATCCCATCCCATCCCAGGGATCCCATCCCATGGAAGCCATCCCAACCCAGGGATCCCATCCCATTCCAACCCATCCCATCCATCCCAGGGATCCCATCCCAGGGATTCCATCCCATCCCAGGGATCCCATCCCATTCCAGGGATCACATTCCAGGGATCCCATCCCAGGGATCCCATCCCAGGGATCCCATCCCATCCCATCCCATCCCATCCCAGGGATCCCATACCAGGGATCCCATCCCATCCCCGGGTCCCCATCCCAGGGATTCCATCCCATCCCAACACATCCCATCCCATGGATACCATCCGATCCCAGAGATCCCATCCCAGGGATCCCAGAGATCCCATCCCAGGGATCCCATCCCATCCCAACCCATCCCATCACATCCTACCCCATCCCATCCTACCCCATCGCATCCCATCCCATCTCAGGGATCCCATCACAGGGATCCCATCCCAGGGATCCCATCCCAGGCATCCCATCCCGTCCCAGGGATCCCATCCCATTCCAACCCATCCCATCCCATCCCAGGGATCCCATCCCATCCCAGGGATCCCATTTCAGCTGTTCCCATCCCTGGGATCCCATCCCATCCCATCCCATGGATCCAATCCCATCCCAACCCATCCCATCCCATGGATCCCAACCCATCCCAGGGATCCCATCCCATCCCATCCCATCCCATCCCATCCCATCCCATCCCAGGGATCCCATCCCATCCCATCCGATCCCATCCCATGCCATCCCAGGGATCCCATGCCATCCCAGGGATCCCATCCCATCCCATCCCATCCCATCCCATCCCATCCCATCCCATCCCATCCCATCCCATCCTAGGAATCCCACACCAGGGATCCCATCCCATCCCAGTGATCCAATCCCAGCGATCCTCTCCCATCCTAGGGATCCCATCCCATCCCATCCCAGGGATCCCATCCCATGGAACCCATCCCATCCCATCTTATTCCATCCCATCCCATCTCTGGGATCCCATCCCAGCCCATCTCATCCCAGGGATCCCATGCCATGCCATCCCATCCCATGCCATCCCAGGCATCCCATCCGAGGGATCCTATCCCATCCGAGGGATCCCATCCCAGGGATCTCAACCCATCGCAGGGATCCCATCCCATCCCAGGGATCCAATCCCATCCCAGCTATCCCATCCCAGGGATTCCATCTCATCCCAGGGGTCCCATCCCATCCCGTCCCATCCAAGGGAACCTATCCATTCCCAACCCAGGAATCCCATCCCTTCCCTTGCCAGGGATCCCATCCCATCCCAGGGATCCCATCCCATCCCAGGGATCCAATCCCAGGGATCCCAACCCATACCAGAGATCCCATCCCATCCCAGGGATCCCATCCCATCCCAGGGATCCCATCCCATCCCATGCCAACCCAACCCATCCTATCCCATTCCCATCCCATCCCATCCCATCCCATCCCAGGGATCCCATCCCAGCCCATCTCATCCCAGGAATCCCATGCCATGCCATCCCATCCCATCCCATCCCAGGGATCCCATCCCATCCAAACCCATCCCATCCCATCCCAGGCATCCCATCCCAGGGATTCCATCCCATCCCAGGGATCCCATTTCATCTGTTCCCATCCCTGCGATCCCATCCCATCCCATCCCATCCCATCCCATCCCATCCCATCCCATCCCATCCCATGGATCCCATCCCATCCCAACCCATCCCATCCCATGGATCCCATCCCATCCCAGGGATCACATCCCATCCCATCCCAGGCATCGCATCCCATCCCATCCCATCCGATCCCATCCCATGCCATCCCAGGGATCCCATCCCATCACAGGGATCCCATCCCATCCCATCCCATCCCATCCCATCCCATCCCATCCCATCCCATCCCATCCTAGGAATCCCACACCAGGCATCCCATCCCATCCCAGTGATCCAATCCCAGAGATCCTACCCCATCCCAGGGATCCCATCCCATGGAACCCATTCCATCCCATCCCTTCCCATCCCATCCCTTCCCATCCCATCCCATCCCATCCCATCCCATCCCATCCCATCCCAGGGATCCCATCCCATCCTAGGGATACCATCCCAGGGATCCCATCTCATCCCAGACATCCCATCCCATTCCATCCCATCCCATCCCATTCCAGGGATCACATCCCATCCCAGGGATCCCATCCCAGGGATCCCATCCCATCCCTGGGAGGCCGTCCCAGGGATCCGATACCATCCCAGTGATCCAATCCCAGCGATCCCATCCGATCCCATCCCTTCTGAGTGATCCAATCCCAAGGATCCCATCCCAGGGATCCCATCCCATCCCAGGGATCCCATCCCATCCCATCCCACGGATCCCATCCCATCCCAGGGATCCCATCCAATCCCAGGGATCCCATCCCATCCCATGGATCCCATCCCATCTCATCCCATCCCATCCCATCCCCGGGATCCCATCGCAGGGATCCCATCCCAATCCAGGGATCTCATCCCATCCCATCCCAGGGATCCCATCCCAGGTATACCATCCCATCCCATCCCATCCCAGGGATCTGCCCCCATCCCAGGGATCCCCTGCCATCCCAGGGATCCCATCCCATCCCAGGGATGCCAACCCATCCCAGGGATCCCATCCCATCCCAGGGATCCCATCGCATCCCAGCTATCCCATCCCAGGGATTCCATCCCATCCCAGGGATCCCATTTCTTCTGTTACCATCCCAGGGATCCCATCCCATCCCATCCCAGGGATCCCATCCCATTCCAACCCATCCCATCCCATCCCAGGGATCCCATTTCATCTGTTCCCATCCCTGGGATCCCATCCCATCCCATCCCATCCCATGGATCCAATCCCATCCCAACACATCCCATCCCATGGATCCCATCCCATCACAGGATCCCATCCCATCCCATCCCAGGGATCGCATCCCATCCGATCCCATCCGATCCCATCCGATCCCATCCCATCCCAGGGATCCCATCCCAGGGATCCCATCCCATCCCATCCCATCCCATCCCATCCCATCCTAGGAATCCCACACCAGGGATCCCATCCCATCCCAGGGATCCCATCCCATGGAAGCCATCCCATCCCATCCCATCCCATTCCATCCCATCCCATCCCTTCCCATCCCATCCCATCCCATCCCATCCCATCCCATCCCATCCCATCCCATCCCAGGGATCCCATCCCATCCCAGGGATCCCATCCCAGGGATCCCATCCCATCCCAGGGATCCCATCCCATCCCACGGATCACATTCCAGGGATCACATCCCATCCCAGGGATCCCATCCCATCCCATGCCAACCCATCCCATCCTATCCCATTCCCATCCCATCCCATCGCATCCCATCTCATCCCAGGGATCCCATCCCAGCCCATCTCATCCCAGGGATCCCATGCCATGCCATGCCATCCCATCCCATCCCATCCCATCCCAGGGATCCCATCCCATCAAAACCCATCCCATCCGATCCCACGGATCCCATCCCATCCCACGGATCCCATCCCATCCCAGGGATCCCAACCCAATCCAGGGATCCCATCCCATCCCATCCCATCCCACACCAGGGATCCCATCCCATCCCATTCCAGGGATCCCATCCCATCCCATCCCATCCCAGGGATCCCATCCCAGGGATCCCATCCCATCCCAGGGATCCCATCCCAATCCAGGGATCCCATCCCAGGGATCCCATCCCATCCTATCCCATCCCATCCCATCCCATCCCACACCAGGGATCCCATCCCATCCCATCCCAGGATCCCATCCCATCCCATCCCATCCCATCCCAGTGATCCAATCCCAGCGATCCTATCCCATCCCAGGGATTCCATCCCATCCCATCCCATCCCAGGGATCCCATCCCATGGAACCCATCCCATTCCATCTTATTCCATCCCATCCCATCCCATCCCAGGGATCCCATCCCATCCCATCCCATCCCAGGGATCCCATTTCTTCTGTTACCATCCCAGGGATCCCATCCCATCCCATCCCAGGGATCCCATCCCATTCCAACCCATCCCATCCCATCCCAGGGATCCCATTTCATCTGTTCCCATCCCTGGGATCCCATCCCATCCCATCCCATCCCATGGATCCAATCCCATCCCAACACATCCCATCCCATGGATCCCATCCCATCACAGGATCCCATCCCATCCCATCCCAGGGATCCCATCCCAGGGATCCCATCCCATCCCATCCCATCCCATCCCATCCCATCCCATCCTAGGAATCCCACACCAGGGATCCCATCCCAACCCAGGGATCCCATCCCATGGAACCCATCCCATCCCATCCCATCCCATTCCATCCCATCCCATCCCTTCCCATCCCATCCCATCCCATCCCATCCCAGGGATCCCATCCCATCCCAGGGATCCCATCCCAGGGATCCCATCCCATCCCAGGGATCCCATCCCATCCCACGGATCACATTCCAGGGATCACATCCCATCCCAGGGATCCCATCCCATCCCATGCCAACCCATGCCATCCTATCCCATTCCCATCCCATCCCATCGCATCCCATCTCATCCCAGGGATCCCATCCCAGCCCATCTCATCCCAGGGATCCCATGCCATGCCATGCCATCCCATGCCATCCCATCCCATCCCAGGGATCCCAACGCAATCCAGGGATCCCATCCCATCCCATCCCACCCCATCCCACACCAGGGATCCCATCCCATCCCATCCCAGGGATCCCATCCCATCCCATCCCATCCCAGGGATCCCATCCCAGGGATCCCATCCCATCCCAGGGATCCTATCCCATCCCAGCTATCCCATCCCAGGGATCCCATCCCATCCCATCCTATCCCATCCCATCCCATCCCATCCCATCCCATCCCATCCCATCCCATCCCATCCCATCCCAGGGATCCCAACCCATCCCAGGGATCCCATCCCATCCCAGGGATCCCATCCCATCCCAGCTATCCCATCCCAGGGATTCCATCCAATCCCGGGGATCCCATCCAATCCCATCCCATCCCAGGGATCCCATCCCAGGGATCCCATCCCATCCCAGGGACACCATCCCAGCTATACCATACCATCCCATCCCATCGCAGGGATCCCATCCCATCCCATCCCATCCCGTCCCATCCCATCCCACCCCATCCCATCCCATCCCATCCCATCCCATCCCATCCCATCCCAGGGATCTCATCCCAGGGATTCCAGCCCATCCCAGGTATCCCATCCTAACCAATCGCATCCCAGGGATCCCATCCCATCCCATCCCATCCCATCCCATCCCATCCCATCTCATCCCATCCCATCCCAGGGATCCCATCCCATCCCACGTATCCCATCCCATCCCATCTCATCCCGCGGATCCCATGCCATGGCATCCCATCCCATCCCATCCCATCCCAGGGATCCCGTCCCATCCAAACCCTTCCCATCCCATCCCATCCCATCCCATCCCATCCCATCCCATCCCATCCCATCCCATCCCATTCCATCCCATCCCATCCCTTCCCACCCCATCCCATCCCATCCCGTCCCAGCACATCCCATCCCAGATATCCCGTCCCAGGGATCCCATCCCATCCCAAGGATCCCATGCCATCCCATCCCAGGGATCCCATACCAGAGATCCCATCCCATCCCCGCGTCCCCATCCCATGGATACCATCCCATCCCAGAGATCCCATCCCAGGGATCCCATCCCATCCCAGGGATCCCATCAAATCCCATCCAAAACCATCCCATCCAAACCCATCCCATCCCATCCCATCCCATCCCATCCCATCCCATCCCATCCCATCCCATTGTAGCCCATCCCATCCCTTCGCACCCCATCCCATCCCATCCCGTCCCAT
Organism: Sturnus vulgaris; assembly: GCF_052056855.1. Classification (NCBI taxonomy): domain Eukaryota; kingdom Metazoa; phylum Chordata; class Aves; order Passeriformes; family Sturnidae; genus Sturnus; species Sturnus vulgaris. The sequence continues at coordinate 5,922,290 of NC_142282.1, read as the reverse complement.
CACATCCCATCCCAGATATCCCATCCCAGGGATCCCATCCCATCCCAGGGATCCCATCCCATCCCATCCCAGGGATCCCATCCCATTCCAGGGATCACATTCCAGGGATCCCATCCCAGGGATCCCATCCCATCCCATCCCATCCCATCCCATCCCATCCCATCCCATCCCAGGGATCCCATACCAGGGATCCCATCCCATCCCCGGGTCCCCATCCCAGGGATTCCATCCCATCCCAACCCATCCCATCCCATGGATACCATCCCATCCCAGAGATCCCATCCCAGGGATCCCATCCCAGGGATCCCATCCCAACCCAACCCATCCCATTCTACCCCATCCGATCCCATCCTATCCTATCCCATCCCATCCCATCCCATCCCATCCCATCCCAGGGACACCATCCCAGGGATACCATACCATCCCATCCCATCTCAGGGATCCCATCCCATCCCATCTCATCCCATCCCATCATATCCCATCCCAGCGATCTCATCCCAGGGATTCCATCCCATGCCAGGTATCCCATCCCATCCCAGGTATCCCATCCCATCCCATCCAAGGGATCCCATCCCATCCCATCCCATCCCAGGGATCCCATCCCATCCCATCCCATCCCATCCCATCCCATCCCAGGGATCCCATCCCATGGAAGCCATCCCAACCCAGGGATCCCATCCCATTCCAACCCATCCCATCCATCCCAGGGATCCCATCCCAGGGATTCCATCCCATCCCAGGGATCCCATCCCATTCCAGGGATCACATTCCAGGGATCCCATCCCAGGGATCCCATCCCATCCCATCCCATCCCATCCCATCCCATCCCATCCCAAGGATCCCATCCCATCCCAGGGATCCCATCCGATCCCATCCCATCCCATCCAATCCCATCCCATCCCATGCCATCCCATCCCAGGGATCCCATACCAGAGTTCCCATCCCCGGGTCCCCATCCCAGGGATTCCATCCCATCCCAACCCATCCCATCCCATGGATACCATCCCATCCCAGAGATCCCATCCCAGGGATCCCATCCCATCCCAGGGATCCCATCCCATCCCAACCCATCCCATCCCATCCTACCCCATCCCATCCCATCCTATCCCATCCCATCCCCTCCCCTCCCCTCCCATCCCATCCTAGGGATCCCATACCCGGTATCCCATCCCATCCCAGGGATCCCATTCCGTACCATCCCAGGGATCCCATTTCATCCCAACCCATCCCATCCCATGGATCCCATCCCATCCCAGGGATCACATCCCATCCCATCCCAGGCATCGCATCCCATCCCATCCCATCCGATCCCATCCCATGCCATCCCAGGGATCCCATCCCATCACAGGGATCCCATCCCATCCCATCCCATCCCATCCCATCCCATCCTAGGAATCCCACACCAGGGATCCCATCCCATCCCAGTGATCCAATCCCAGAGATCCTATCCCATCCCAGGGATCCCATCCCATGGAACCCATCCCATCCCATCGATCCCATCCCATCCCACCCCATCCCATCCAATCCCATCCCATACCATCCCATGCCACCCCATCCCATCCCATCCCATGGATCCAATCCCATCCCATCCCATCCCAGGGATCGCATCCCATCCCATCCCATCCGATCCCATCCCATGCCATCCCAGGGATCCCATCCCATCGCATCCCATCCCATCCCAACCCATCCCATCCCATCCCATCCCATCCCAACCCATCCCATCCCATCCCATCCCATCCCATCCCATCCCATCCCATCCCATCCTAGGAATCCCACACGAGGGATCCCATCCCATCCCAGTGATCCAATCCCAGCGATCCTATCCCATCCCAGGGATTCCATCCCATCCCATCCCATCCCAGGGATCCCATCCCATGGAACCCATCCCATTCCATCTTATTCCATCCCATCCCATCCCATCCCATCCCATCCCAGGGATCCCATTCCAGCCCATCCCATCCCATCCCAGGGATCCCATCCCATCAAAACCCATCCCATCCCAGCCATTCCATCCGAGGGATCCTATCCCATCCCAGGGATCCCATCCCAGGGATCTCATCCCATCCCAGGGATCCCATCCCATCCCAGGGATCCAATCCCATTCCAGCTATCCCATCCCAGGGATTCCATCCCATCCCAAGGATCCCATCCCATCTGTTCCCATCCCAAGTATCCTATCTCATCCCGTCCCATCCAAGGGAACCCATCCATTCCCAACCCCCGAATCCCATCCCTTCCCTTGCCAGGGATCCCATCCCATTCCAGGGATCCCATCCCATCCCAGGGATCCAATCCCAGGGATCCCAACCCATGCCAGAGATCCCATCCCATCCCAGGGATCCCATCTCATCCCAGGGATCCCATGCCATGCCATCCCAACCCATCCCAACCCATCCCATCCCATCCCAGGGATCCCATCCCATCCAAACCCATCCCATCCCATCCCATCCCATCCCATCCCATCCCATCCCAGGCATCCCATCCCAGGGATCTCATACCATCCCAGGGATCCCATCCCATCCCAGGGATCCAATCCCATCCCAGCTATCCCATCCCAGGGATTCCATCCCATACCAGGGATCCTATCCCATCTGTTCCCATCCCAGGTATCCTATCCCACCCCGTCCCATCCAAGGGATCCAATCCATTCCCAACCCAGGAATCCCATCTCTTCCCTTTCCAGGGATCCCATCCCATTCCAGGGATTCCATCCCATCCCATCCCCGGGATCCCATCCAAGGGATCCCATCCCAATCCAGGGATCCCATCCCATCCCATCCCAGGGATCCCATCACCATCCCACGGATCCCATCCCATCCCAGGGATCCCATCCAATCCCAGGGATCCCATCCCATCCCATGGATCCCATCCCATCTCATCCCATCCCATCCCCGGGATCCCATCCCAGGGATCCCATCCCAATCGAGGGATCTCATCCCATCCCATCCCAGGGATCCCATCCCAGGTATACCATCCCATCCCATCCCATCCCAGGGATCTGCCCCCATCCCAGGGATCCCCTGCCATCCCAGGGATCCCATCCCATCCCAGGGATCCCAACCCATCCCACGGATCCCATCCCATCCCAGGGATCCCATCGCATCCCAGCTATCCCATCCCAGGGATTCCATCCCATCCCAGGGATCCCATTTCTTCTGTTACCATCCCAGGGATCCCATCCCATCCCATCCCAGGGATCCCATCCCATTCCAACCCATCCCATCCCATCCCAGGGATCCCATTTCATCTGTTCCCATCCCTGGGATCCCATCCCATCCCATCCCATCCCATGGATCCAATCCCATCCCGACACATCCCATCCCATGGATCCCATCCCATCACAGGATCCCATCCCATCCCATCCCAGGGATCGCATCCCATCCGATCCCATCCGATCCCATCCGATCCCATCCCATCCCAGGGATCCCATCCCAGGGATCCCATCCCATCCCATCCCATCCCATCCCATCCCATCCTAGGAATCCCACACCAGGGATCCCATCCCATCCCAGGGATCCCATCCCATGGAAGCCATCCCATCCCATCCCATCCCATTCCATCCCATCCCATCCCATCCCTTCCCATCCCATCCCATCCCATCCCATCCCATCCCATCCCATCCCAGGGATCCCATCCCATCCCAGGGATCCCATCCCAGGGATCCCATCCCATCCCAGGGATCCCATCCCATCCCACGGATCACATTCCAGGGATCACATCCCATCCCAGGGATCCCATCCCATCCCATGCCAACCCATCCCATCCTATCCCATTCCCATCCCATCCCATCGCATCCCATCTCATCCCAGGGATCCCATCCCAGCCCATCTCATCCCAGGGATCCCATGCCATGCCATGCCATCCCATCCCATCCCATCCCATCCCAGGGATCCCATCCCATCAAAACCCATCCCATCCGATCCCACGGATCCCATCCCATCCCACGGATCCCATCCCATCCCAGGGATCCCAACCCAATCCAGGGATCCCATCCCATCCCATCCCATCCCACACCAGGGATCCCATCCCATCCCATTCCAGGGATCCCATCCCATCCCATCCCATCCCAGGGATCCCATCCCAGGGATCCCATCCCATCCCAGGGATCCCATCCCAATCCAGGGATCCCATCCCAGGGATCCCATCCCATCCCATCCTATCCCATCCCATCCCATCCCATCCCACACCAGGGATCCCATCCCATCCCATCCCAGGATCCCATCCCATCCCATCCCATCCCATCCCAGTGATCCAATCCCAGCGATCCTATCCCATCCCAGGGATTCCATCCCATCCCATCCCAGGGATCCCATCCCATGGAACCCATCCCATTCCATCTTATTCCATCCCATCCCATCCCATCCCAGGGATCCCATCCCATCCCATCCCATCCCATCCCAGGGATCCCATTTCTTCTGTTACCATCCCAGGGATCCCATCCCATCCCATCCCAGGGATCCCATCCCATTCCAACCCATCCCATCCCATCCCAGGGATCCCATTTCATCTGTTCCCATCCCTGGGATCCCATCCCATCCCATCCCATCCCATGGATCCAATCCCATCCCAACACATCCCATCCCATGGATCCCATCCCATCACAGGATCCCATCCCATCCCATCCCAGGGATCCCATCCCAGGGATCCCATCCCATCCCATCCCATCCCATCCCATCCCATCCTAGGAATCCCACACCAGGGATCCCATCCCATCCCAGGGATCCCATCCCATGGAACCCATCCCATCCCATCCCATTCCATCCCATCCCATCCCTTCCCATCCCATCCCATCCCATCCCATCCCATCCCATCCCATCCCATCCCATCCCAGGGATCCCATCCCATCCCATCCCAGGGATCCCATCCCAGGGATCCCATCCCATCCCAGGGATCCCATCCCATCCCACGGATCACATTCCAGGGATCACATCCCATCCCAGGGATCCCATCCCATCCCATGCCAACCCATGCCATCCTATCCCATTCCCATCCCATCCCATCGCATCCCATCTCATCCCAGGGATCCCATCCCAGCCCATCTCATCCCAGGGATCCCATGCCATGCCATGCCATCCCATCCCATCCCATCCCATCCCAGGGATCCCATCCCATCCAAACCCATCCCATCCGATCCCACGGATCCCATCCCATCCCACGGATCCCATCCCATCCCAGGGATCCCAACGCAATCCAGGGATCCCATCCCATCCCATCCCATCCCACACCAGGGATCCCATCCCATCCCATCCCAGGGATCCCATCCCATCCCATCCCATCCCAGGGATCCCATCCCAGGGATCCCATCCCATCCCAGGGATCCTATCCCATCCCAGCTATCCCATCCCAGGAATCCCATCCCATCCCATCCTATTCCATCCCATCCCATCCCATCCCATCCCATCCCATCCCATCCCATCCCATCCCAGCCCAGGGATCCCAACCCATCCCAGGGATCCCATCCCATCCCAGGGATCCCATCCCATCCCAGCTATCCCATCCCAGGGATTCCATCCAATCCCGGGGATCCCATCCAATCCCATCCCATCCCAGGGATCCCATCCCAGGGATCCCATCCCATCCCAGGGACACCATCCCAGCTATACCATACCATCCCATCCCATCGCAGGGATCCCATCCCATCCCATCCCATCCCGTCCCGTCCCATCCCATCCCACCCCTTCCCATCCCATCCCATCCCATCCCATCCCATCCCAGGGATCTCATCCCAGGGATTCCAGCCCATCCCAGGTATCCCATCCTAACCAATCGCATCCCAGGGATCCCATCCCATCCCATCCCATCCCATCCCATCTCATCCCATCCCATCCCAGGGATCCCATCCCATCCCACGTATCCCATCCCATCCCATCTCATCCCGCGGATCCCATGCCATGGCATCCCATCCCATCCCATCCCATCCCATCCCATCCCATCCCAGGGATCCCGTCCCATCCAAACCCTTCCCATCCCATCCCATCCCATCCCATCCCATCCCATTCCATCCCATCCCATCCCTTCCCACCCCATCCCATCCCATCCCGTCCCAGCACATCCCATCCCAGATATCCCGTCCCAAGGATCCCATCCCATCCCAAGGATCCCATCCCATCCCATCCCAGGGATCCCATCCGATCCCATCCCATCCCATCCAATCCCATCCCATCCCATGCCATCCCATCCCAGGGACACCATACCAGAGATCCCATCCCATCCCCGCGTCTCCATCCCATGGATACCATCCCATCCCAGAGATCCCATCCCAGGGATCCCATCCCATCCCAGGGATCCCATCAAATCCCATCCAAAACCATCCCATCCAAACCCATCCCATCCCATCCCATCCCATCCCATCCCATCCCATCCCATCCCATCCCATCCCATCCCATCCCATCCCATCCCATTGTAGCCCATCCCATCCCTTCGCACCCCATCCCATCCCATCCCGTCCCATCACATCCCATCCCAGATATCCCATCCCAGGGATCCCATCCCATCCCAGGGATCCCATCCCATCCCATCCCAGGGATCCCATCCCATTCCAGGGATCACATTCCAGGGATCCCATCCCAGGGATCCCATCCCATCCCATCCCATCCCATCCCATCCCATCCCATCCCATCCCATCCCATCCCATCCCAGGGATCCCATACCAGGGATCCCATCCCATCCCCGGGTCCCCATCCCAGGGATTCCATCCCATCCCAACCCATCCCATCCCATGGATACCATCCCATCCCAGAGATCCCATCCCAGGGATCCCATCCCATCCCAGGGATCCCATCCCAACCCAACCCATCCCATTCTACCCCATCCGATCCCATCCTATCCTATCCCATCCCATCCCATCCCATCCCATCCCATCCCATCCCAGGGACACCATCCCAGGGATACCATACCATCCCATCCCATCGCAGGGATCCCATCCCATCCCATCTCATCCCATCCCATCATATCCCATCCCAGCGATCTCATCCCAGGGATTCCATCCCATGCCAGGTATCCCATCCCATCCCAGGTATCCCATCCCATCCCATCCAAGGGATCCCATCCCATCCCATCCCATCCCAGGGATCCCATCCCATCCCATCCCATCCCAGGGATCCCATCCCATGGAAGCCATCCCAACCCAGGGATCCCATCCCATTCCAACCCATCCCATCCATCCCAGGGATCCCATCCCAGGGATTCCATCCCATCCCAGGGATCCCATCCCATTCCAGGGATCACATTCCAGGGATCCCATCCCAGGGATCCCATCCCATCCCATCCCATCCCATCCCATCCCATCCCATCCCAAGGATCCCATCCCATCCCATCCCAGGGATCCCATCCGATCCCATCCCATCCCATCCAATCCCATCCCATGCCATCCCATCCCAGGGATCCCATACCAGAGTTCCCATCCCATCCCCGGGTCCCCATCCCAGGGATTCCATCCCATCCCAACCCATCCCATCCCATGGATACCATCCCATCCCAGAGATCCCATCCCAGGGATCCCATCCCATCCCAGGGATCCCATCCCATCCCAACCCATCCCATCCCATCCTACCCCATCCCATCCCATCCTATCCCATCCCATCCCCTCCCCTCCCCTCCCATCCCATCCTAGGGATCCCATACCCGGTATCCCATCCCATCCCAGGGATCCCATTCCGTACCATCCCAGGGATCCCATTTCATCCCATCCCATCCCATCCCATCGATCCCATCCCATCCCACCCCATCCCATCCAATCCCATCCCATACCATCCCATCCCATCCCATCCCATCCCATCCCATCCCATCCCATGGATCCAATCCCATCCCATCCCATCCCAGGGATCGCATCCCATCCCATCCCATCCGATCCCATCCCATGCCGTCCCAAGGATCCCATCCCATCGCATCCCATCCCATCCCATCCCAACCCATCCGATCCCATCCCATCCCAACCCATCCCATCCCATCCCATCCCATCCCATCCCATCCCATCCCATCCCATCCCATCCCATCCCATCCTAGGAATCCCACACGAGGGATCCCATCCCATCCCAGTGATCCAATCCCAGCGATCCTATCCCATCCCAGGGATTCCATCCCATCCCATCCCATCCCAGGGATCCCATCCCATGGAACCCATCCCATTCCATCTTATTCCATCCCATCCCATCCCATCCCATCCCAGGGATCCCATTCCAGCCCATCCCATCCCATCCCAGGGATCCCATCCCATCAAAACCCATCCCATCCCAGGCATTCCATCCGAGGGATCCTATCCCATCCCAGGGATCCCATCCCAGGGATCTCATCCCATCCCAGGGATCCCATCCCATCCCAGGGATCCAATCCCATTCCAGCTATCCCATCCCAGGGATTCCATCCCATCCCAAGGATCCCATCCCATCTGTTCCCATCCCAAGTATCCTATCTCATCCCGTCCCATCCAAGGGAACCCATCCATTCCCAACCCCGGAATCCCATCCCTTCCCTTGCCAGGGATCCCATCCCATTCCAGGGATCCCATCCCATCCCAGGGATCCAATCCCAGGGATCCCAACCCATGCCAGAGATCCCATCCCATCCCAGGGATCCCATCTCATCCCAGGGATCCCATGCCATGCCATCCCAACCCATCCCATCCCATCCCATCCCATCCCAGGGATCCCATCCCATCCAAACCCATCCCATCCCATCCCATCCCATCCCATCCCATCCCAGGCATCCCATCCCAGGGATCTCATACCATGCCAGGGATCCCATCCCATCCCAGGGATCCAATCCCATCCCAGCTATCCCATCCCAGGGATTCCATCCCATCCCAGGGATCCTATCCCATCTGTTCCCACCCCAGGTATCCTATCCCACCCCGTCCCATCCAAGGGATCCAATCCATTCCCAACCCAGGAATCCCATCTCTTCCCTTTCCAGGGATCCCATCCCATTCCAGGGATTCCATCCCATCCCATCCCCGGGATCCCATCCAAGGGATCCCATCCCAATCCAGGGATCCCATCCCATCCCATCCCAGGGATCCCATCACCATCCCAGGGATCCCATCCCATCCCAGGGATCCCATCCCACCCCATCCCATCCCATCAAATGCCGTCCCATCCCATCCTATCCTATCCCATCCCATCCCATCCCATCCCATCCCAGGGATCTGCTCCCATCCCAGGGATCCCCTGTCATCCCAGGGATCCCATCCCTTCCCAGGGATCCCATGCCAGGGATTCCACCCCATCCCAGGGATCCCATCCCATACGAGGGATCACATTCCTGGGATCCCAACACAGGGATCCCATCCCATCCCAGGGATACCAACCCATCCCAGGGATCCCATTCCATCCCAGGGATCCCATCCCATCCCAGATATCCCATCCCAGGGATTCCATCCCATCCCATGGATCCCATTTCATCTGTTCCCATCCCAGGGATCCCATCCCATCCCGTCCCAGGGATCCCATCCCATTCCAACCCATCCCATCCCATCCCAGGGATCCCATCCCATCCCAGGGATCCCATTTCAGCTGTTCCCATCCCTGGGATCCCATCCCATCCCATCCCATGGATCCAATCCCATCCCAACCCATCCCATCCCATGGATCCCAACCCATCCCAGGGATCCCATCCCATCCCATCCCATCCCATCCCAGGGATCCCATCCCATCCCATCCGATCCCATCCCATGCCATCCCAGGGATCCCATGCCATCCCAGGGATCCCATCCCATCCCATCCCATCCTAGGAATCCCACACCAGGGATCCCATCCCATCCCAGTGATCCAATCCCAGCGATCCTCTCCCATCCTAGGGATCCCATCCCATCCCATCCCAGGGATCCCATCCCATGGAACCCATCCCATCCCATCTTATTCCACCCCATCCCATCTCTGGGATCCCATCCCAGCCCATCTCATCCCAGGGATCCCATGCCATGCCATCCCATCCCATGCCATCCCAGGCATCCCATCCCAGGGATCCTATCCCATCCCAGGGATCCCACCCCAGGGATCTCATCCCATCCCAGGGATCCCATCCCATCCCAGGGATCCAATCCCATCCCAGCTATCCCATCCCACGGATTCCATCCCATCCCAAGGATCCCATCCCATCTGTTCCCATCCCAAGTATCCTATCACATCCCGTCCCATCCAAGGGAACCCATCCATTCCCAACCCCGGAATCCCATCCCTTCCCTTGCCAGGGATCCCATCCCATTCCAGGGATCCCATCCCATCCCAGGGATCCAATCCCAGGGATCCCAACCCATGCCAGAGATCCCATCCCATCCCAGGGATCCCATCTCATCCCAGGGATCCCATGCCATGCCATCCCAACCCATCCCATCCCATCCCATCCCAGGGATCCCATCCCATCCAAACCCATCCCATCCCAGCCCATCCCATCCCATCCCATCCCATCCCGTCCCGTCCCATCCCATCCCACCCCATCCCATCCCATCCCATCCCAGGGATCTCATCCCAGGGATTCCAGCCCATCCCAGGTATCCCATCCTAACCAATCGCAACCCAGGGATCCCATCCCATCCCATCCCATCCCATCCCATCCCATCCCAGGGATCCCGTCCCATCCAAACCCTTCCCATCCCATCCCATCCCATCCCATCCCATCCCATTCCATCCCATCCCTTCCCACCCCATCCCATCCCATCCCGTCCCATCACATCCCATCCCAGATATCCCGTCCCAGGGATCCCATCCCATCCCAAGGATCCCATCCCATCCCATCCCAGGGATCCCATCCGATCCCATCCCATCCCATCCAATCCCATCCCATCCCATGCCATCCCATCCCAGGGATCCCATACCAGAGATCCCATCCCATCCCCGGGTCCCCATCCCAGGGATTCCATCCCATCCCAACCCATCCCATCCCATGGATACCATCCCATCCCAGAGATCCCATCCCAGGGATCCCATCCCATCCCAGAGATCCCATCCCAGGGATCCCATCCCATCCCAGGGATCCCATCCCATCCCATCCCAGGGATCCCATCCGATCCCATCCCATCCCATCCAATCCCATCCCATCCCATCCCAGGGATCCCATACCAGAGATCCCATCCCATCCCCGGGTCCCCATCCCAGGGATTCCATCCCATCCCAACCCATCCCATCCCATGGATACCATCCCATCCCAGAGATCCCATCCCAGGGATCCCATCCCATCCCAGGGATCCCATCCCAACCCAACCCATCCCATCCTACCCCATCCCATCCCATCCTATCCTATCCCATCCCATCCCATCCCATCCCATCCCATCCCATCCCATCCCATCCCATCTCATCCTAGGGATCCCATACAAGGTATCCCATCCCATCCCAGGGATCCCATTCCGTACCATCCCAGGGATCCTATTTCATCCCATCCCATCCCATCCCATCGATCCCATCCCATCCCAACCCATTTTAGCCAATCCCATCTAATCCCACTCCATCCCATCCAATCCCATCCCATCCCATCCCATCCCATCCCATCCCAGGGACACCATCCCAGGGATACCATACCATCCCATCCCATCGCAGGGATCCCATCCCAACCAATCCTAACCCAGGGATCCCATCCCATCCAATCCCAGGGATCCCATCCCATCCCATCCCATCTCACCCCATCCCATCCCAGGGATCACATCCCATCCCACGGATCCCATCCCATCCCATCCAAGGGATCCCATCCCATCCCATCCCATCCCATCCCATCCCATCCCAGGGATCCCATCCCATCCCATCCCATCCCATCCCAGGGATCCCATCCCAAGGAAGCCATCCCAACCCAGGGATCCCATCCCATTCCAACCCATCCCATCCATCCCAGGGATCCCATCCCAGGGATTCCATCCCATCCCAGGGATCCCATCCCATTCCAGGGATCACATTCCAGGGATCCCATCCCAGGGATCCCATCCCATCCCATCCCATCCCATCCCAGGGATCCCATACCAGGGATCCCATCCCATCCCCGGGTCCCCATCCCAGGGATTCCATCCCATTCCAACACATCCCATCCCATGGATACCATCCGATCCCAGAGATCCCATCCCAGGGATCCCATCCCATCCCAGGGATCCCATCCCATCCCAACCCATCCCATCACATCCTACCCCATCCCATCCTACCCCATCGCATCCCATCCCATCCCAGGGATCCCATCACACGGATCCCATCCCAGGGATCCCATCCCATCCCCGGGATCCCATTCCAGAGGTTCCATCCCATCCCAGGGATCCCAACCCATACGAGGGATCACAATCCAGGGATCCCATCCCTGGGATACCATCTCATCCCATCCCAGGGATCCAATCCCATCCCATCTCATCCCAGGGATCCCATCCCATCGCAGGGATCCCATCCCATCCTACCCCATCCCATCGCATCCCATCCCATCCCATGCCATCCCATCGCATCCCATCCCATCCCATGCCATCCCATCCCAGGGATCCCATACCAGGTATCCCATCCCATCCCAGGGATCCCATTCCATACCATCCCAGGGATCCCATTCCATCCCATCCCATCCCATCCCATCGATCCCATCCCATCCCAACCCATTGTAGCCAATCCCATCCCATCCCATCCCACCCCATCCCATCCCACCCCATCCCATCCCATCCCATCCCATCCCAGGGACACCATCCCAGCTATACCATACCATCCCATCCCATCGCAGGGATCCCATCCCATCCCATCCCATCCCGTCCCATCCCATCCCACCCCATCCCATCCCATCGCATCCCATCCCAGGGATCTCATCCCAGGGATTCCAGCCCATCCCAGGTATCCCATCCTAACCAATCGCAACCCAGGGATCCCATCCCATCCCATCCCATCCCATCCCATGCCATCCCATCCCATCCCATCTCATCCCATCCCATCCCAGGGATCCCATCCCATCCCACGTATCCCATCCCATCCCATCTCATCCCGCGGATCCCATGCCATGGCATCCCATCCCATCCCATCCCATCCCAGGGATCCCGTCCCATCCAAACCCTTCCCATCCCATCCCATCCCATCCCATCCCATTCCATCCCATCCCATCCCTTCCCACCCCATCCCATCCCATCCCGTCCCATCACATCCCATCCCAGATATCCCGTCCCAGGGATCCCATCCCATCCCAAGGATCCCATCCCATCCCATCCCAGGGATCCCATCCGATCCCATCCCATCCCATCCAATCCCATCCCATCCCATCCCATGCCATCCCATCCCAGGGATCCCATCCCATGGAACCCATCCCATTCCATCTTATTCCATCCCATCCCATCCCATCCCATCCCAGGGATCCCATTCCAGCCCATCCCATCCTATCCCAGGGATCCCATCCCATCAAAACCCATCCCATCCCAGGCATTCCATCCGAGGGATCCTATCCCATCCCAGGGATCCCATCCCAGGGATCTCATCCCATTCCAGGGATCCCATCCCATCCCAGGGATCCAATCCCATTCCAGCTATCCCATCCCAGGGATTCCATCCCATCCCAAGGATCCCATCCCATCTGTTCCCATCCCAAGTATCCTATCTCATCCCGTCCCATCCAAGGGAACCCATCCATTCCCAACCCCGGAATCCCATCCCTTCCCTTGCCAGGGATCCCATCCCATTCCAGGGATCCCATCCCATCCCAGGGATCCAATCCCAGGGATCCCAACCCATGCCAGAGATCCCATCCCATCCCAGGGATCCCATCTCATCCCAGGGATCCCATGCCATGCCATCCCAACCCATCCCATCCCATCCCATCCCATCCCATCCCAGGGATCCCATCCCATCCAAACCCATCCCATCCCATCCCATCCCATCCCATCCCATCCCATCCCATCCCATCCCAGGCATCCCATCCCAGGGATCTCATACCATCCCAGGGATCCCATCCCAGGGATCCAATCCCATCCCAGCTATCCCATCCCAGGGATTCCATCCCATCCCAGGGATCCTATCCCATCTGTTCCCATCCCAGGTATCCTATCCCACCCCGTCCCATCCAAGGGATCCAATCCATTCCCAACCCAGGAATCCCATCTCTTCCCTTTCCAGGGATCCCATCCCATTCCAGGGATTCCATCCCATCCCATCCCCGGGATCCCATGCCAGGGATCCCATCCCAATCCAGGGATCCCATCCCATCCCATCCCAGGGATCCCATCACCATCCCAGGGATCCCATCCCATCCCATCCCATCCTATCAAATGCCGTCCCATCCCATCCTATCCTATCCCATCATATCCCATCCCATCCCATCCCATCCCATCCCATCCCAGGGATCTGCTCCCATCCCATGGATCCCCTGTCATCCCAGGGATCCCATCCCATCCCAGGGATCCCATCCCAGGGATTCCATCCCATCCCAGGGATCCCATCCCATACGAGGGATCACATTACTGGGATCCCAACCCAGGGATCCCATCCCATCCCAGGGAACCCATCCCATCCCATCCCATCCCATCCGATCCCCGGGATCCCTTCCCAGGGATCCCATCCCTTCCCAGGGATCCCATCCCAGGGATTCCACCCCATCCCAGGGATCCCAACCCATTCCAGGGATCCCATTCCATCCCAGGGATCCCATCCCATCCCAGATATCCCATCCCAGGGATTCCATCCCATCCCATGGATCCCATTTCATCTGTTCCCATCCCAGGGATCCCATCCCATCCCGTCCCAGGGATCCCATCCCATTCCAACCCATCCCATCCCATCCCAGGGATCCCATCCCATCCCAGGGATCCCATTTCAGCTGTTCCCATCCCTGGGATCCCATCCCATCCCATCCCATGGATCCAATCCCATCCCAACCCATCCCATCCCATGGATCCCAACCCATCCCAGGGATCCCATCCCATCCCATCCCATCCCATCCGATCCCATCCCAGGGATCCCATCCCATCCCATCCGATCCCATCCCATGCCATCCCAGGGATCCCATGCCATCCCGTCCCATCCAAGGGAACCTATCCATTCCCAACCCAGGAATCCCATCCCTTCCCTTGCCAGGGATCCCATCCCATCCCAGGGATCCCATCCCATCCCAGGGATCCAATCCCAGGGATCCCAACCCATACCAGAGATCCCATCCCATCCCAGGGATCCCATCCCATCCCAGGGATCCCATCCCATCCCATGCCAACCCAACCCATCCTATCCCATTCCCATCCCATCCCATCCCATCCCAGGGATCCCATCCCAGCCCATCTCATCCCAGGAATCCCATGCCATGCCATCCCATCCCATCCCATCACATCCCAGGGATCCCATCCCATCCAAACCCATCCCATCCCATCCCAGGCATCCCATCCCAGGGATTCCATCCCATCCCAGGGATCCCATTTCATCTGTTCCCATCCCTGCGATCCCATCCCATCCCATCCCATCCCATCCCATCCCATGGATCCCATCCCATCCCAACCCATCCCATCCCATGGATCCCATCCCATCCCAGGGATCACATCCCATCCCATCCCAGGCATCGCATCCCATCCCATCCCATCCCATCCGATCCCATCCCATGCCATCCCAGGGATCCCATCCCATCACAGGGATCCCATCCCATGGAACCCATCCCATCCCATCCCTTCCCATCCCATCCCTTCCCATCCCATCCCATCCCATCCCATCCCATCCCATCCCATCCCATCCCATCCCAGGGATCCCATCCCATCCTAGGGATACCATCCCAGGGATCCCATCTCATCCCAGACATCCCATCCCATTCCAACCTATCCCATCCCAGGGATCACATCCCATCCCAGGGATCCCATCCCAGGGATCCCATCCCATCCCTGGGAGGCCGTCCCAGGGATCCGATACCATCCCAGTGATCCAATCCCAGCGATCCCATCCGATCCCATCCCTTCTGAGTGATCCAATCCCAAGGATCCCATCCCAGGGATCCCATCCCATCCCAGGGATCCCATCCCATCCCATCCCACGGATCCCATCCCATCCCAGAGATCCCATCCAATCCCAGGGATCCCATCCCATCCCATGGATCCCATCCCATCTCATCCCATCCCATCCCATCCCCGGGATCCCATCCCAGGGATCCCATCCCAATCCAGGGATCTCATCCCATCCCATCCCAGGGATCCCATCCCAGGTATACCATCCCATCCCATCCCATCCCAGGGATCCCATCGCATCCCAGCTATCCCATCCCAGGGATTCCATCCCATCCCAGGGATCCCATTTCTTCTGTTACCATCCCAGGGATCCCATCCCATCCCATCCCAGGGATCCCATCCCATTCCAACCCATCCCATCCCAGGGATCCCATTTCATCTGTTCCCATCCCTGGGATCCCATCCCATCCCATCCCATCCCATCCCATGGATCCAATCCCATCCCAACACATCCCATCCCATGGATCCCATCCCATCACAGGATCCCATCCCATCCCATCCCAGGGATCGCATCCCATCCGATCCCATCCCATCCCATCCCATCCCATCCCAGGAATCCCATCCTAGGGATCCCATCCCATCCCATCCCATCCCATCCCATCCCATCCCATCCCGTCCTAGGAATCCCACACCAGGGATCCCATCCCATCCCAGGGATCCCATCCCATGGAACCCATCCCATCCCATCCCATCCCATTCCATCCCATCCCTTCCCATCCCATCCCATCCCATCCCATCCCATCCCATCCCATCCCAGGGATCCCATCCCATCCCAGGGATCCCATCCCAGGGATCCCATCCCATCCCAGGGATGCCATCCCATCCCACGGATCACATTCCAGGGATCACATCCCATCCCAGGGATCCCATCCCATCCCATGCCAACCCATCCCATCCTATCCCATTCCCATCCCATCCCATCGCATCCCATCTCATCCCAGGGATCCCATCCCAGCCCATCTCATCCCAGGGATCCCATGCCATGCCATGCCATGCCATCCCATCCCATCCCATCCCAGGGATCCCATCCCATCCAAACCCATCCCATCCGATCCCACGGATCCCATCCCATCCCACGGATCCCATCCCATCCCAGGGATCCCAACCCAATCGAGGGATCCCATCCCATCCCATCCCATCCCATCCCACACCAGGGATCCCATCCCATCCCATCCCAGGGATCCCATCCCATCCCATCCCATCCCAGGGATCCCATCCCAGGGATCCCATCCCATCCCAGGGATCCCATCCCAATCCAGGGATCCCATCCCAGGGATCCCATCCCATCCCATCCTATCCCATCCCATCCCATCCCATCCCATCCCATCCCATCCCATCCCAGGGATCCCAACCCATCCCAGGGATTCCATCCAATCCCGGGGATCCCATTTCATCTGTTCCCATACCAGGGATCCCATCCCATCCCATCCCATCCCAGGGATCGCATCCCATCCCAGCCAATCCCATCCCACCCCATCCCATCCCATTCCATCCCATCCCATCCCATCCCATCCCATCCCATCCCATCCCATCCCATCCCATCCCATCCCATCCCATGCCGTCCCAGGGATCCCATCCCATCCCAGGGATCCCATCCCTTCCCAGCCCATCCCATCCCTTCCCATCCCATCCCATCCCATCCCATCCCATCCCAGGGATCCCATCCCATCCCATCCCATCCCAGGGATCCCATCCCATCCCAGCCATCCCATCCCAGGGATTCCATCCCATCCCAGGGATCCCATTTCATCTGTTCCCATCCCTGGGATCCCATCCCATCATATCCCATGGATCCAATCCCATCCCAACCCATCCCATCCCATGGATCCCATCCCATCCCAGGGATCCCATCCCATCCCAGGGATCGCATCCCATCCCATCCAATCCCATCCCACCCCATCCCATCCCATTCCATCCCAGGGAACCCATCCCATCCCAGGGATCCCATCCCATCCGATCCCATCGCATGCCATCCCATCCTAGGAATCCCGCACCAGGGATCCCATCCCATCCCAGTGATCCAATCCCAGCGATCCTATCCCATCCCAGGGATCCCATCCCATCCCATCCCATCCCATCCCATCCAATCCCATCCCAGGGATCCCATCCCATGGAACCCATCCCATCCCATCCCATCCCATCCCAGGGATCCCAACCCATCCAAACCCATCCCAACCCAACCCAGGCATCCCATCCCAGGGATCCTATCCCATCCCAGGGATCCCATCCAATCCCAGGGATCCCATCCCATCCCATGGATCCCATCCCATCTCATCCCATCCCATCCCATCCCCGGGATCCCATCCCAGGGATCCCATCCCAATCCAGGGATCTCATCCCATCCCATCCCAGGGATCCCATCCCAGGTATACCATCCCATCCCATCCCATCCCAGGGATCTGCCCCCATCCCAGGGATCCCCTGCCATCCCAGGGATCCCATCCGGTCCCATCCCATCCCCGGGATCCCTTCCCAGGGATCCCATCCTATCCCAGGGATCCCATCCCAGGGATCCCATCCCATACGAGGGATCACATTCCTGGGATCCCAACCCAGGGATCCCATCCCATCCCAGGGATCCCAACCCATCCCAGGGATCCCATTCCATCCCAGGGATCCCATCCCATCCCATCCCAGGGATCCCATCCCATTCCAAACCATCCCATCCCATCCCAGGGATCCCATTTCATCTGTTCCCATCCCTGGGATCCCATCCCATCCCATCCCATCCCATGGATCCAATCCCGTCCCAACACATCCCATCCCATAGATCCCATCCCATCCCATCCGATCCCATCCCATGCCATCCCAGGGATCCCATCCCAGGGATCCCATCCCATCCCATCCCATGCCATCCCATCCTAGGAATCCCACACCAGGGATCCCATCCCAGTGATCCAATCCCAGCGATCCTATCCCATCCCAGGGATCCCATCCCATCCCATCCCATCCCAGGGATCCCATCCCATGGAACCCATCCCATCCCATCCCATCCCATCCCAGGAATCCCAACCCATCCCAGGGATCCCATCCCATCCCAGGGATCCCATCCAATCCCATCCCATCCCAGGGATCCCATCCCAGGGATCCCATGCCATCCCAGGGAGGCCATCCCAGGGATCCGATACCATCCAAGGGATCCCATCCCAGGGATCCCATCCGATCCCATCCCTTCTGAGTGATCCAAGCCCAAGGATCCCATCCCAGGGTTCCCATCCCAGGGATCCCATCCCATCCCAGGGATCCCATCCCATCCCACGGATCACATTCCAGGGATCACATCCCATCCCAGGGATCCCATCCCATCCCATGCCAAACCATCCCATCCTATCCCATTCCCATCCCATCCCATCCCATCCCATCCCATCCCAGGGATCCCATCCCATCCAAACCCATCCCATCCCATCCCACGGATCCCATCCCATCCCACGGATCCCATCCCATCCCAGGGATCCCATCCCAATCCAGGGATCCCATCCCATCCCATCCCATCCCGGGGATTCCATCTCATCCCAGGGATCCCATTTCATCTGTTCCCATCCCAGGGATCCCATTCCATCCCATCCCAGGGATCCCATCCCATTCCAACCCATCCCATCCCATCCCATCCCAGGGATCCCATCCCATCCCAGCTATCCCATCCCAGGGATTCCATCCCATCCCAGGGATCCCATTTCATCTGTTCCCATCCCGCGGATCACATCCCATCACATCCCATGGATCCAATCCCATCCCAACCCATCCCATCCCATGGATCCCATCCCATCCCAGGGATCCCATCTCATCCCAGGGATCGCATCCCATCCCATCCAATCCCATCCCAGCCAATCCCATCCCACCCCATCCCATCCCATCCCATCCCATCCCATCCCATCCCATCCCATCCCATCCCATCCCGTCCCATTCCATCCCATCCCATCCCTTCCCATCCCATCCCATCCCATCCCATCCCATCCCATCCCATCCCAGGGATCCCATCCCAGGGATCGCATCCCATCCCACCCCATCCCATCCCATCCCATCCCATCCCATCCCATCTCAACCCATCCCATCCCATACCATCCCATCCCATTCCAGGGATACCACCCCATCCCAGCTATCCCATCCCAGGGATTCCATCCCATCCCAGGGATCCCATTTCATCTGTTCCCATCCCTGGGATGCCATCCCATCCCATCCCATCCCATGGATCCAATCCCATCCCAACCCATCCCATCCCATGGATCCCATCCCATCCCAGGGATCCCATCCCATCCCATCCCAGGGATCGCATCCCATCCCATCCCATTCCATCCCATCCTATCCCATCTCATCCCATCCCATCCCATCCCATCCCAGGGATCCCAACCCATCACAGGGATCCCATCCCATCCCAGGGATCCCATCCAATCCCATCCCATCCCATCCCATCCCATCCCATCCCAGAGACCCCAAAACATACCAGGGATCCCATCCCATCCCAGGAATCCCATCCCATCCCAGCTATCCCATCCCAGGGATTCCATCCCATCCCGGGGATCCCATTTCATCTGTTCCCATCCCAGGGATCCCATCCCATCCCATCCCATCCCATTCCAGGGATACCATCCCATCCCAGCTATCCCATCCCAGGGATTCCATCCCATCCCAGGGATGCCATTTCATCTGTTTCCATCCTTGGGATCCCATCCCATCCCATCGCATCCCATGGATCCAATCCCATCCCAACCCATCCCATCCCATGGATCCCATCCCATCCCAGGGATCCCATCCCATCCCATCCCAGGGATCGCATCCCATCCAATCCCATCCCACCCCATCCCATCCCATTCCATTCCATCCCATCCCATCCCATCCCATCCCATCCGATCCCATCCCATGCCGTCCCAGGGATCCCATCCCATCCCAGGGATCCCATCCCATCCCATCCCATCCCATCCCTTCCCATCCCATCCCATCCCATCCCATCCCATCCCATCCCATCCCATCCCATCCCATCCCATCCCAGGGATCCCATCGCATCCCAGGGATAACATCCCAGGGATTTCATCCCATCCCAGGGATCCCATCCTTAGGATCCCATCTCATCCCATCCCAGGGATCCAATCCCATCCCATCTCATCCCAGGGATCCCATAAGATCCCATCAAACGGTTCCCCACACATCCAAACCCATCCCATCCCATGGATCCCACCCCAGGGATCCCATCCCAGGGATCCCATACCATCCCAGGGATCCCATCCCATCCCATCCCATCCCATCCCATCCCATCCCATCCAGTCCCATCCCATCCCATCCCATCCCATCCCATCCCATCCCATCCCATCCCATCCCAATCATCCCTGCTATCTCATGCCAGGTATTCCATCTCATCCCAGGGATCCAATCCCAGGGATCCCATCCCCTCCCATCCCATCCCTTCCCATCCCATCCCATCCCATCCCAGGGATCCCATCCCATCCCAGGGATAACATCCCAGGGATCCCATCCCATGCCAGGGATCCCATGTCAGAGATCCCATCCCATCTCACAGATGCCATCCCAGGGATTCGATCATATCCCATCCCAGGAATCCCATTCCAGGGATCCCATCCCATCCCATCCCAGGGATCCCATCCCATCCCAGGGATCCCATCCCATCCCATCCAATCCCATCCGATCCCATCCCAGGTATCCCATCCCACGGATCCCATCCCATGGCAGCGCAGGGGTCCCATCCCATCCCATAGCAGGGATCCCATCCCAGCCCATCTCATCCCAGGGATCCCATCCCAGCCCATCTCATCCCAGGGATCCCATGCCAACCCATCCCATCCCAGGCATCCCATCCCAGGGATCCTATCCCATCCCAGGGATCCCATCCCATGCCATCCCAGGGATCGCATCCCATCCCATCCAATCCCATCCCACCCCATCCCATCCCATTCCATCCCAACCCATCCCATCCTATCCCATTCGCATCCCATCCCATCCCATCCCATCCCATCCCATCCCATCCCAGGGATCACATCCCAGCCCATCTCATCCCAGGGATCCCATCCCATCCCATCCCATCCCATCCCATCCCATCCCATCCCATCCCATCCCAGGCATCCCATCCCAGGGATCCAATCCCATCCCAAGGATTCCATCCCAGGGATCTCATACCATCCCAGGGATCCCATCCCATCCCAGGGATCCAATCCCATCCCAGCTATCCCATCCCAGGGATTCCACCCCATCCCAGGGATCCTATCCCATCTGTTCCCATCCCAGGTATCCTATCCCACCCCGTCCCATTCAAGGGATCCCATCCATTCCCAACCCAGGAATCCCATCCCTTCCCTTTCCAGGGATCCCATCCCACGGATCCCATCCCATCCCACAGATCCCATCCCATCCCAGGGATCCCATCCCAATCCAGGGATCCCATCCCATCACATCCCAGGGATCCCATCCCATCCCAGGGATCCCATCCCATCTCAGGGATCCCATCCCATCACATCCCAGGGATCCCATCCCATCCCAGGGATCCCATCCCATCTCAGGGATCCCATCCCATCCCATCCCACGGATCCCATCCCATCCCAGGGATCCCATCCAATCCCAGGGATCCCATCCCATCCCAGGGATCCCATCCCAATCCAGGGATCTCATCCCATCCCATCCCAGGGATCCCATCCCAGGTATACCATCCCATCCCATCCCATCCCATCCCAGGGATCCCATCGCATCCCAGCTATCCCATCCCAGGGATTCCATCCCATCCCAGGGATCCCATTTCTTCTGTAACCATCCCAGGGATCCCATCCCATCCCATCCCAGGGATCCCATCCCATTCCAACCCATCCCATCCCATCCCAGGGATCCCATTTCATCTGTTCCCATCCCTGGGATCCCATCCCATCCCATCCCATCCCATGGATCCAATCCCATCCCAACACATCCCATCCCATGGATCCCATCCCATCACAGGATCCCATCCCATCCCATCCCAGGGATCGCATCCCATCCGATCCCATCCGATCCCATCCCATCCCATCCCAGGGATCCCATCCCAGGGATCCCATCCCATCCCATCCCATCCCATCCCATCCCATCCCATCCCATCCCATCCCATCCTAGGAATCCCACACCAGGGATCCCATCCCATCCCAGGGATCCCATCCCATGGAACCCATCCCATCCCATCCCATCCCATTCCATCCCATCCCTTCCCATCCCATCCCATCCCATCACAGGGATCCCATCCCATCCCAGGGATCCCATCCCAGGGATCCCATCCCATCCCATGCCATGCCATGCCATCCCATCCCACGGATCACATTCCAGGGATCACATCCCATCCAAACCCATCCCATCCGATCCCACGGATCCCATCCCATCCCACGGATCCCATCCCATCCCAGGGATCCCAACCCAATCCAGGGATCCCATCCCATCCCATCCCATCCCACACCAGGGATCCCATCCCATCCCATCCCAGGGATCCCATCCCATCCCATCCCATCCCAGGGATCCCATCCCAGGGATCCCATCCCATCCCAGGGATCCCATCCCAATCCAGGGATCCCATCCCAGGGATCCCATCCCATCCCATCCTATCCCATCCCATCCCATCCCATCCCATCCCATCCCATCCCATCCCATCCCATCCCATCCCAGGGATCCCATCCCATCCCAGGGATCCCATCCCATCGCTTCCCAGCCCATCCCATCCCTTCCCATCCCATCCCATCCCATCTGTTCCCATCCCAGGGATCCCATCCCATCCCATCCCATCCCAGGGATCGCATCCCATCCCAGCCAATCCCATCCCACCCCATCCCATCCCATTCCATCCCATCCAATCCCATCCCACTCCATTCCATCCGATTCCATCCCGTCCCATCCGATCCCATCCCATGCCGTCCCAGGGATCCCATCCCATCCCAGGGATCCCATCCCATCCCTTCGCAGCCCATCCCATCCCATGGATCCCATCCCATCACAGGATCCCATCCCATCCCATCCCAGGGATCGCATCCCACCCCATCCCATCCGATCCCATCCCATCCCATCCCAGGGATCCCATCCCAGGGATCCCATCCCATCCCATCCCATCCCATCCCATCCTAGGAATCCCACACCAGGGATCCCATCCCATCCCAGGGATCCCATCCCATGGAACCCATCCCATCCCATCCCATCCCATCCCATCCCATCCCATTCCATCCCATCCCTTCCCATCCCATCCCATCCCATCCCATCCCATCCCATCCCATCCCATCCCATCCCATCCCAGGGATCCCATCCCATCCCAGGGATCCCATCCCAGGGATCCCATCCCATCCCAGGGATGCCATCCCATCCCACGGATCACATTCCAGGGATCACATCCCATCCCAGGGATCCCATCCCATCCCATGCCAACCCATCCCATCCTATCCCATTCCCATCCCATCCCATCGCATCCCATCTCATCCCAGGGATCCCATCCCATCCCATCCCATCCCAGGGATCCCATCCCATCCAAACCCATCCCATCCTATCCCACGGATCCCATCCCATCCCACGGATCCCATCCCATCCCAGGGATCCCAACCCAATCCAGGGATCCCATCCCATCCCATCCCACACCAGGGATCCCATCCCATCCCATCCCAGGGATCCCATCCCATCCCATCCCATCCCAGGGATCCCATCCCAGGGATCCCATCCCATCCCAGGGATCCCATCCCAATCCAGGGATCCCATCCCAGGGATCCCATCCCATCCCATCCTATCCCATCCCATCCCATCCCATCCCATCCCATCCCATCCCATCCCATCCCATCCCATCCCATCCCATCCCAGGGATCCCAACCCATCCCAGGGATCCCATCCCATCCCAGGGATCCCATCCCATCCCAGTTATCCCATCCCAGGGATTCCATCCAATCCCGGGGATCCCATTTCATCTGTTCCCATACCAGGGATCCCATCCCATCCCATCCCATCCCAGGGATCGCATCCCATCCCAGCCAATCCCATCCCACCCCATCCCATCCCATTCCATCCCATCCCATCCCATCCCATCCCATCCCATCCCATCCCATCCCATCCCATCCCATCCCATCCCATCCCATGCCGTCCCAGGGATCCCATCCCATCCCAGGGATCCCATCCCATCCCTTCCCAGCCCATCCCATCCCTTCCCATCCCATCCCATCCCATCTGTTCCCATCCCAGGGATCCCATCCCATCCCAGGCATCCCATCCCATCCCAGTTATCCCATCCCAGGGATTCCATCCAATCCCGGGGATCCCATTTCATCTGTTCCCATACCAGGGATCCCATCCCATCCCATCCCATCCCAGGGATCCCATCCCATCCCATCCCATCCCATGGATCCAATCCCATCCCAACACATCCCATCCCATGGATCCCATCCCATCACAGGATCCCATCCCATCCCATCCCAGGGATCGCATCCCATCCGATCCCATCCGATCCCATCCCATCCCATCCCAGGGATCCCATCCCAGGGATCCCATCCCATCCCATCCCATCCCATCCCATCCCATCCCATCCCATCCCATCCTAGGAATCCCACACCAGGGATCCCATCCCATCCCAGGGATCCCATCCCATGGAACCCATCCCATCCCATCCCATCCCATTCCATCCCATCCCTTCCCATCCCATCCCATCCCATCACAGGGATCCCATCCCATCCCAGGGATCCCATCCCAGGGATCCCATCCCATCCCATGCCATGCCATGCCATCCCATCCCACGGATCACATTCCAGGGATCACATCCCATCCAAACCCATCCCATCCGATCCCACGGATCCCATCCCATCCCACGGATCCCATCCCATCCCAGGGATCCCAACCCAATCCAGGGATCCCATCCCATCCCATCCCATCCCACACCAGGGATCCCATCCCATCCCATCCCAGGGATCCCATCCCATCCCATCCCATCCCAGGGATCCCATCCCAGGGATCCCATCCCATCCCAGGGATCCCATCCCAATCCAGGGATCCCATCCCAGGGATCCCATCCCATCCCATCCTATCCCATCCCATCCCATCCCATCCCATCCCATCCCATCCCATCCCATCCCATCCCAGGGATCCCATCCCATCCCAGGGATCCCATCCCATCGCTTCCCAGCCCATCCCATCCCTTCCCATCCCATCCCATCCCATCTGTTCCCATCCCAGGGATCCCATCCCATCCCATCCCATCCCAGGGATCGCATCCCATCCCAGCCAATCCCATCCCACCCCATCCCATCCCATTCCATCCCATCCAATCCCATCCCACTCCATTCCATCCGATTCCATCCCGTCCCATCCGATCCCATCCCATGCCGTCCCAGGGATCCCATCCCATCCCAGGGATCCCATCCCATCCCTTCGCAGCCCATCCCATCCCATGGATCCCATCCCATCACAGGATCCCATCCCATCCCATCCCAGGGATCGCATCCCACCCCATCCCATCCGATCCCATCCCATCCCATCCCAGGGATCCCATCCCAGGGATCCCATCCCATCCCATCCCATCCCATCCCATCCTAGGAATCCCACACCAGGGATCCCATCCCATCCCAGGGATCCCATCCCATGGAACCCATCCCATCCCATCCCATCCCATCCCATCCCATCCCATTCCATCCCATCCCTTCCCATCCCATCCCATCCCATCCCATCCCATCCCATCCCATCCCATCCCATCCCATCCCATCCCATCCCAGGGATCCCATCCCATCCCAGGGATCCCATCCCAGGGATCCCATCCCATCCCAGGGATGCCATCCCATCCCACGGATCACATTCCAGGGATCACATCCCATCCCAGGGATCCCATCCCATCCCATGCCAACCCATCCCATCCTATCCCATTCCCATCCCATCCCATCGCATCCCATCTCATCCCAGGGATCCCATCCCATCCCATCCCATCCCAGGGATCCCATCCCATCCAAACCCATCCCATCCTATCCCACGGATCCCATCCCATCCCACGGATCCCATCCCATCCCAGGGATCCCAACCCAATCCAGGGATCCCATCCCATCCCATCCCACACCAGGGATCCCATCCCATCCCATCCCAGGGATCCCATCCCATCCCATCCCATCCCAGGGATCCCATCCCAGGGATCCCATCCCATCCCAGGGATCCCATCCCAATCCAGGGATCCCATCCCAGGGATCCCATCCCATCCCATCCTATCCCATCCCATCCCATCCCATCCCATCCCATCCCATCCCATCCCATCCCATCCCATCCCATCCCATCCCATCCCAGGGATCCCAACCCATCCCAGGGATCCCATCCCATCCCAGGGATCCCATCCCATCCCAGTTATCCCATCCCAGGGATTCCATCCAATCCCGGGGATCCCATTTCATCTGTTCCCATACCAGGGATCCCATCCCATCCCATCCCATCCCAGGGATCGCATCCCATCCCAGCCAATCCCATCCCACCCCATCCCATCCCATTCCATCCCATCCCATCCCATCCCATCCCATCCCATCCCATCCCATCCCATCCCATCCCATCCCATCCCATCCCATGCCGTCCCAGGGATCCCATCCCATCCCAGGGATCCCATCCCATCCCTTCCCAGCCCATCCCATCCCTTCCCATCCCATCCCATCCCATCTGTTCCCATCCCAGGGATCCCATCCCATCCCAGGCATCCCATCCCATCCCAGTTATCCCATCCCAGGGATTCCATCCAATCCCGGGGATCCCATTTCATCTGTTCCCATACCAGGGATCCCATCCCATCCCATCCCATCCCAGGGATCCCATCCCATCCCATCCCATCCCATGGATCCAATCCCATCCCAACACATCCCATCCCATGGATCCCATCCCATCACAGGATCCCATCCCATCCCATCCCAGGGATCGCATCCCATCCGATCCCATCCCATCCCATCCCATCCCATCCCAGGGATCCCATCCCAGGGATCCCATCCCATCCCATCCCATCCCATCCCATCCCATCCTAGGAATCCCACACCAGGGATCCCATCCCATCCCAGGGATCCCATCCCATGGAACCCATCCCATCCCATCCCATCCCATTCCATCCCATCCCTTCCCATCCCATCCCATCCCATCCCATCCCATCCCATCCCATCCCATCCCATCCCATCCCATCCCATCCCATCCCATCCCAGGGATCCCATCCCATCCCAGGGATCCCATCCCAGGGATCCCATCCCATCCCATGCCATGCCATGCCATCCCATCCCACGGATCACATTCCAGGGATCACATCCCATCCAAACCCATCCCATCCGATCCCACGGATCCCATCCCATCCCACGGATCCCATCCCATCCCAGGGATCCCAACCCAATCCAGGGATCCCATCCCATCCCATCCCATCCCACACCAGGGATCCCATCCCATCCCATCCCAGGGATCCCATCCCATCCCATCCCATCCCAGGGATCCCATCCCAGGGATCCCATCCCATCCCAGGGATCCCATCCCAATCCAGGGATCCCATCCCAGGGATCCCATCCCATCCCATCCTATCCCATCCCATCCCATCCCATCCCATCCCAGGGATCCCATCCCATCCCATCCCAGGGATCCCATCCCATCCCAGGGATCCCATCCCATCGCTTCCCAGCCCATCCCATCCCTTCCCATCCCATCCCATCCCATCTGTTCCCATCCCAGGGATCCCATCCCATCCCATCCCATCCCAGGGATCGCATCCCATCCCAGCCAATCCCATCCCACCCCATCCCATCCCATTCCATCCCATCCAATCCCATCCCACTCCATTCCATCCGATTCCATCCCGTCCCATCCGATCCCATCCCATGCCGTCCCAGGGATCCCATCCCATCCCAGGGATCCCATCCCATCCCTTCGCAGCCCATCCCATCCCAGGGATCCCATCCCATCCAAACCCATCCCATCCTATCCCACGGATCCCATCCCATCCCACGGATCCCATCCCATCCCAGGGATCCCAAGCCAATCCAGGGATCCCATCCCATCCCATCCCACACCAGGGATCCCATCCCATCCCATCCCAGGGATCCCATCCCATCCCATCCCATCCCAGGGATCCCATCCCAGGGATCCCATCCCATCCCAGGGATCCCATCCCAATCCAGGGATCCCATCCCAGGGATCCCATCCCATCCCATCCTATCCCATCCCATCCCATCCCATCCCATCCCATCCCATCCCAGGGATCCCAACCCATCCCAGGGATCCCATCCCATCCCAGGGATCCCATCCCATCCCAGTTATCCCATCCCAGGGATTCCATCCAATCCCGGGGATCCCATTTCATCTGTTCCCATACCAGGGATCCCATCCCATCCCATCCCATCCCAGGGATCGCATCCCATCCCAGCCAATCCCATCCCACCCCATCCCATCCCATTCCATCCCATCCCATCCCATCCCTTCCCATTCCATCCCATCCCATCTGTTCCCATCCCAGGTATCCTATCCCACCCCGTCCCATCCAAGGGATCCAATCCATTCCCAACCCAGGAATCCCATCTCTTCCCTTTCCAGGGATCCCATCCCATTCCAGGGATTCCATCCCATCCCATCCCCGGGATCCCATGCCAGGGATCCCATCCCAATCCAGGGATCCCATCCCATCCCATCCCAGGGATCCCATCACCATCCCAGGGATCCCATCCCATCCCATCCCATCCTATCAAATGCCGTCCCATCCCATCCTATCCTATCCCATCCCATCCCATCCCATCCCATCCCATCCCATCCCATCCCATCCCAGGGATCTGCTCCCATCCCATGGATCCCCTGTCATCCCAGGGATCCCATCCCATCCCAGGGATCCCATCCCAGGGATTCCATCCCATCCCAGGGATCCCATCCCATACGAGGGATCACATTACTGGGATCCCATCCCAGGGATCCCATCCCATCCCAGGGAACCCATCCCATCCCATCCCTTCCCATCCCATCCCATCCCATCCGATCCCCGGGATCCCTTCCCAGGGAGCCCATCCCTTCCCAGGGATCCCATCCCAGGGATTCCACCCCATCCCAGGGATCCCATCCCATACGAGGGATCACATTCCTGGGATCCCAACACAGGGATCCCATTCCATCCCAGGGATCCCAACCCATCCCAGGGATCCCATTCCATCCCAGGGATCCCATCCCATCCCAGATATCCCATCCCAGGGATTCCATCCCATCCCATGGATCCCATTTCATCTGTTCCCATCCCAGGGATCCCATCCCATCCCGTCCCAGGGATCCCATCCCATTCCAACCCATCCCATCCCATCCCAGGGATCCCATCCCATCCCAGGGATCCCATTTCAGCTGTTCCCATCCCTGGGATCCCATCCCATCCCATCCCATGGATCCAATCCCATCCCAACCCATCCCATCCCATGGATCCCAACCCATCCCAGGGATCCCATCCCATCCCATCCCATCCCATCCCATCCGATCCCATCCCAGGGATCCCATCCCATCCCATCCGATCCCATCCCATGCCATCCCAGGGATCCCATGCCATCCCGTCCCATCCAAGGGAACCTATCCATTCCCAACCCAGGAATCCCATCCCTTCCCTTGCCAGGGATCCCATCCCATCCCAGGGATCCCATCCCATCCCAGGGATCCAATCCCAGGGATCCCAACCCATACCAGAGATCCCATCCCATCCCAGGGATACCATCCCATCCCAGGGAACCCATCCCATCCCATGCCAACCCAACCCATCCTATCCCATTCCCATCCCATCCCATCCCATCCCAGGGATCCCATCCCAGCCCATCTCATCCCAGGAATCCCATGCCATGCCATCCCATCCCATCCCATCACATCCCAGGGATCCCATCCCATCCAAACCCATCCCATCCCATCCCAGGCATCCCATCCCAGGGATTCCATCCCATCCCAGGGATCCCATTTCATCTGTTCCCATCCCTGCGATCCCATCCCATCCCATCCCATCCCATCCCATCCCATCCCATCCCATGGATCCCATCCCATCCCAACCCATCCCATCCCATGGATCCCATCCCATCCCAGGGATCACATCCCATCCCATCCCAGGCATCGCATCCCATCCCATCCCATCCGATCCCATCCCATGCCATCCCAGGGATCCCATCCCATCACAGGGATCCCATCCCATGGAACCCATCCCATCCCATCCCTTCCCATCCCATCCCTTCCCATCCCTTCCCATCCCATCCCATTCCATCCCATCTCATCCCATTCCAGGGATCACATCCCATCCCAGGGATCCCATCCCAGGGATTCCATCCCATCCCAGGGATCCTATCCCATCTGTTCCCATCCCAGGTATCCTATCCCACCCCGTCCCATCCAAGGGATCCAATCCATTCCCAACCCAGGAATCCCATCTCTTCCCTTTCCAGGGATCCCATCCCATCCCAGGGATCCCATCCCATCCCTGGGAGGCCGTCCCAGGGATCCGATGCCATCCCAGTGATCCAATCCCAGCGATCCCATCCGATCCCATCCCTTCTGAGTGATCCAATCCCAAGGATCCCATCCCAGGGATCCCATCCCATCCCAGGGATCCCATCCCATCCCATCCCACGGATCCCATCCCATCCCAGGGATCCCATCCAATCCCAGGGATCCCATCCCATCCCATGGATCCCATCCCATCTCATCCCATCCCATCCCATCCCCGGGATCCCATCCCAGGGATCCCATCCCAATCCAGGGATCTCATCCCATCCCATCCCAGGGATCCCATCCCAGGTATACCATCCCATCCCATCCCATCCCAGGGATCCCATCGCATCCCAGCTATCCCATCCCAGGGATTCCATCCCATCCCAGGGATCCCATTTCTTCTGTTACCATCCCAGGGATCCCATCCCATCCCAGGGATCCCATCCCATTCCAACCCATCCCATCCCAGGGATCCCATTTCATCTGTTCCCATCCCTGGGATCCCGTCCCATCCCATCCCATCCCATCCCATCCCATGGATCCAATCCCATCCCAACACATCCCATCCCATGGATCCCATCCCATCGCAGGATCCCATCCCATCCCATCCCAGGGATCGCATCCCATCCGATCCCATCCCATCCCATCCCAGGGATCCCATCCTAGGGATCCCATCCCATCCCATCCCATCCCATCCCATCCCATCCCATCCCATCCCATCCTAGGAATCCCACACCAGGGATCCCATCCCATCCCAGGGATCCCATCCCATGGAACCCATCCCATCCCATCCCATCCCATTCCATCCCATCCCTTCCCATCCCATCCCATCCCATCCCATCCCATCCCATCCCATCCCATCCCATCCCATCCCATCCCATCCCAGGGATCCCATCCCATCCCAGGGATCCCATCCCAGGGATCCCATCCCATCCCAGGGATGCCATCCCATCCCACGGATCACATTCCAGGGATCACATCCCATCCCAGGGATCCCATCCCATCCCATGCCAACCCATCCCATCCTATCCCATTCCCATCCCATCCCATCGCATCCCATCTCATCCCAGGGATCCCATCCCAGCCCATCTCATCCCAGGGATCCCATGCCATGCCATGCCATCCCATCCCATCCCATCCCATCCCAAGGATCCCATCCCATCCAAACCCATCCCATCCGATCCCACGGATCCCATCCCATCCCACGGATGCCATCCCATCCCAGGGATCCCAACCCAATCGAGGGATCCCATCCCATCCCATCCCATCCCATCCCATCCCATCCCACACCAGGGATCCCATCCCATCCCATCCCAGGGATCCCATCCCATCCCATCCCATCCCAGGGATCCCATCCCAGGGATCCCATCCCATCCCAGGGATCCCATCCCAATCCAGGGATCCCATCCCAGGGATCCCATCCCATCCCATCCTATCCCATCCCATCCCATCCCATCCCATCCCATCCCATCCCATCCCAGGGATCCCAACCCATCCCAGGGATCCCATCCCATCCCAGGGATCCCATCCCATCCCAGTTATCCCATCCCAGGGATTCCATCCAATCCCGGGGATCCCATTTCATCTGTTCCCATACCAGGGATCCCATCCCATCCCATCCCATCCCAGGGATCGCATCCCATCCCAGCCAATCCCATCCCACCCCACCCCATCCCATCCCATTCCATCCCATCCCATCCCATCCCATCCCATCCCATCCCATCCCATCCCATCCCATCCCATCCCATCCCATCCCATCCCATCCCATGCCGTCCCAGGGATCCCATCCCATCCCAGGGATCCCATCCCATCCCTTCCCAGCCCATCCCATCCCTTCCCATCCCATCCCATCCCATCTGTTCCCATCCCAGGGATCCCATCCCATCCCATCCCATCCCAGGGATCGCATCGCATCCCAGCCAATCCCATCCCACCCCATCCCATCCCATTCCATCCCATCCAATCCCATCCCACTCCATTCCATCCGATTCCATCCCGTCCCATCCGATCCCATCCCATGCCGTCCCAGGGATCCCATCCCATCCCAGGGATCCCATCCCATCCCTTCCCAGCCCATCCCATCCCTTCCCATCCCATCCCATCCCATCCCATCCCATCCCAGGGATCCCAGGGATCCCATCCCATCCCAGGGATCCCATCCCATCCCAGCCATCCCATCCCAGGGATTCCATCCCATCCCAGGGATCCCATTTCATCTGTTCCCATCCCAGGGATCCCATTCCATCATATCCCATGGATCCAATCCCATCCCAACCCATCCCATCCCATGGATCCCATCCCATCCCAGGGATCCCATCCCATCCCATCCCATCCCAGGGATCGCATCCCATCCCATCCAATCCCATCCCACCCCATCCCATCCCATTCCATCCCAGGGAACCCATCCCATCCCAGGGATCCCATCCCATCCCAGTGATCCAATCCCAGCGATCCTATCCCATCCCAGGGATCCCATCCCATCCCATCCCATCCCATCCCATCCCATCCCAGGGATCCCATCCCATGGAACCCATCCCATCCCATCCCATCCCATCCCTGGGATCCCAACCCATCCAAACCCATCCCAACCCAACCCAGGCATCCCATCCCAGGGATCCTATCCCATCCCAGGGATCCCATCCAATCCCAGGGATCCCATCCCATCCCATGGATCCCATCCCATCTCATCCCATCCCATCCCCGGGATCCCATCCCAGGGATCCCATCCCAATCCAGGGATCTCATCCCATCCCATCCCATCCCAGGGATCCCATCCCAGGTATACCATCCCATCCCATCCCATCCCAGGGATCTGCCCCCATCCCAGGGATCCCCTGCCATCCCAGGGATCCCATCCGGTCCCATCCCATCCCCGGGATCCCTTCCCAGGGATCCCATCCTATCCCAGGGATCCCATCCCAGGGATCCCATCCCATACGAGGGATCACATTCCTGGGATCCCATCCCAGGGATCCCATCCCATCCCATCCTATCCCATCCCATCCCATCCCATCCCATCCCATCCCAGGGATCCCAACCCATCCCAGGGATCCCATCCCATCCCAGGGATCCCATCCCATCCCAGTTATCCCATCCCAGGGATTCCATCCAATCCCGGGGATCCCATTTCATCTGTTCCCATACCAGGGATCCCATCCCATCCCATCCCATCCCAGGGATCGCATCCCATCCCAGCCAATCCCATCCCACCCCACCCCATCCCATCCCATTCCATCCCATCCCATCCCATCCCATCCCATCCCATCCCATCCCATCCCATCCCATCCCATCCCATCCCATCCCATCCCATCCCATCCCATGCCGTCCCAGGGATCCCATCCCATCCCAGGGATCCCATCCCATCCCTTCCCAGCCCATCCCATCCCTTCCCATCCCATCCCATCCCATCTGTTCCCATCCCAGGGATCCCATCCCATCCCATCCCATCCCAGGGATCGCATCGCATCCCAGCCAATCCCATCCCACCCCATCCCATCCCATTCCATCCCATCCAATCCCATCCCACTCCATTCCATCCGATTCCATCCCGTCCCATCCGATCCCATCCCATGCCGTCCCAGGGATCCCATCCCATCCCAGGGATCCCATCCCATCCCTTCCCAGCCCATCCCATCCCTTCCCATCCCATCCCATCCCATCCCATCCCATCCCAGGGATCCCAGGGATCCCATCCCATCCCAGGGATCCCATCCCATCCCAGCCATCCCATCCCAGGGATTCCATCCCATCCCAGGGATCCCATTTCATCTGTTCCCATCCCTGGGATCCCATCCCATCATATCCCATGGATCCAATCCCATCCCAACCCATCCCATCCCATGGATCCCATCCCATCCCAGGGATCCCATCCCATCCCATCCCATCCCAGGGATCGCATCCCATCCCAGCCAATCCCATCCCACCCCATCCCATCCCATTCCATCCCATCCAATCCCATCCCACTCCATTCCATCCGATTCCATCCCGTCCCATCCGATCCCATCCCATGCCGTCCCAGGGATCCCATCCCATCCCAGGGATCCCATCCCATCCCTTCCCAGCCCATCCCATCCCTTCCCATCCCATCCCATCCCATCCCATCCCATCCCAGGGATCCCAGGGATCCCATCCCATCCCAGGGATCCCATCCCATCCCAGCCATCCCATCCCAGGGATTCCATCCCATCCCAGGGATCCCATTTCATCTGTTCCCATCCCTGGGATCCCATCCCATCATATCCCATGGATCCAATCCCATCCCAACCCATCCCATCCCATGGATCCCATCCCATCCCAGGGATCCCATCCCATCCCATCCCATCCCAGGGATCGCATCCCATCCCATCCAATCCCATCCCACCCCATCCCATCCCATTCCATCCCAGGGAACCCATCCCATCCCAGGGATCCCATCCCATCCCAGTGATCCAATCCCAGCGATCCTATCCCATCCCAGGGATCCCATCCCATCCCATCCCATCCCATCCCATCCCATCCCAGGGATCCCATCCCATGGAACCCATCCCATCCCATCCCATCCCATCCCTGGGATCCCAACCCATCCAAACCCATCCCAACCCAACCCAGGCATCCCATCCCAGGGATCCTATCCCATCCCAGGGATCCCATCCAATCCCAGGGATCCCATCCCATCCCATGGATCCCATCCCATCTCATCCCATCCCATCCCATCCCCGGGATCCCATCCCAGGGATCCCATCCCAATCCAGGGATCTCATCCCATCCCATCCCATCCCAGGGATCCCATCCCAGGTATACCATCCCATCCCATCCCATCCCAGGGATCTGCCCCCATCCCAGGGATCCCCTGCCATCCCAGGGATCCCATCCGGTCCCATCCCATCCCCGGGATCCCTTCCCAGGGATCCCATCCTATCCCAGGGATCCCATCCCAGGGATCCCATCCCATACGAGGGATCACATTCCTGGGATCCCAACCCAGGGATCCCATCCCATCCCAGGGATCCCAACCCATCCCAGGGATCCCATTCCATCCCAGGGATCCCATCCCATCCCATCCCAGGGATCCCATCCCATTCCAAACCATCCCATCCCATCCCAGGCATCCCATTTCATCTGTTCCCATCCCTGGGATCCCATCCCATCCCATCCCATCCCATGGATCCAATCCCGTCCCAACACATCCCATCCCATAGATCCCATCCCATCCCATCCGATCCCATCCCATGCCGTCCCAGGGATCCCATCCCATCCCAGGGATCCCATCCCATCCCATCCCATGCCATCCCATCCTAGGAATCCCACACCAGGGATCCCATCCCAGTGATCCAATCCCAGCGATCCTATCCCATCCCAGGGATCCCATCCCATCCCATCCCATCCCAGGGATCCCATCCCATGGAACCCATCCCATCCCATCCCATCCCAAGAATCCCAACCCATCCCAGGGATCCCATCCCATCCCAGGGATCCCATCCAATCCCATCCCATCCCAGGGATCCCATCCCAGGGATCCCATGCCATCCCAGGGAGGCCATCCCAGGGATCCGATACCATCCAAGGGATCCCATCCCAGGGATCCCATCCGATCCCATCCCTTCTGAGTGATCCAAGCCCAAGGATCCCATCCCAGGGTTCCCATCCCAGGGATCCCATCCCATCCCAGGGATCCCATCCCATCCCACGGATCACATTCCAGGGATCACATCCCATCCCAGGGATCCCATCCCATCCCATGCCAAACCATCCCATCCTATCCCATTCCCATCCCATCCCATCCCAGCCCATCTCATCCCAGGGATCCCATGCCATGCCATCCCATCCCAGGGATCCCATCCCATCCAAACCCATCCCATCCCATCCCACGGATCCCATCCCATCCCACGGATCCCATCCCATCCCAGGGATCCCATCCCAATCCAGGGATCCCATCCCATCCCATCCCATCCCGGGGATTCCATCTCATCCCAGGGATCCCATTTCATCTGTTCCCATCCCAGGGATCCCATTCCATCCCATCCCAGGGATCCCATCCCATTCCAACCCATCCCATCCCATCCCATCCCAGGGATCCCATCCCATCCCAGCTATCCCATCCCAGGGATTCCATCCCATCCCAGGGATCCCATTTCATCTGTTCCCATCCCTCGGATCACATCCCATCACATCCCATGGATCCAATCCCATCCCAACCCATCCCATCCCATGGATCCCATCCCATCCCAGGGATCCCATCCCATCCCAGGGATCGCATCCCATCCCATCCAATCCCATCCCAGCCAATCCCATCCCACCCCATCCCATCCCATCCCATCCCATCCCATCCCATCCCATCCCATCCCATCCCTTCCCATCCCATCCCATCCCATCCCATCCCATCCCAGGGATCCCATCCCAGGGATCGCATCCCATCCCACCCCATCCCATCCCATCCCATCCCATCTCAACCCATCCCATCCCATACCATCCCATCCCATTCCAGGGATACCACCCCATCCCAGCTATCCCATCCCAGGGATTCCATCCCATCTCAGGGATCCCATTTCATCTGTTCCCATCCCTGGGATGCCATCCCATCCCATCCCATCCCATGGATCCAATCCCATCCCAACCCATCCCATCCCATGGATCCCATCCCATCCCAGGGATCCCATCCCATCCCATCCCAGGGATCGTATCCCATCCCATCCCATTACATCCCATCCTATCCCATCTCATCCCATCCCATCCCATCCCATCCCAGGGATCCCAACCCATCACAGGGATCCCATCCCATCCCAGGGATCCCATCCAATCCCATCCCATCCCATCCCATCCCATCCCATCCCATCCCAGAGACCCCAAAACATACCAGGGATCCCATCCCATCCCAGGAATCCCATCCCATCCCAGCTATCCCATCCCAGGGATTCCATCCCATCCCGGGGATCCCATTTCATCTGTTCCCATCCCAGGGATCCCATCCCATCCCATCCCATCCCATTCCAGGGATACCATCCCATCCCAGCTATCCCATCCCAGGGATTCCATCCCATCCCAGGGATCCCATTTCATCTGTTTCCATCCTTGGGATCCCATCCCATCCCATCGCATCCCATGGATCCAATCCCATCCCAACCCATCCCATCCCATGGATCCCATCCCATCCCAGGGATCCCATCCCATCCCATCCCAGGGATCGCATCCCATCCAATCCCATCCCACCCCATCCCATCCCATTCCATTCCATCCCATCCCATCCCATCCCATCCGATCCCATCCCATGCCGTCCCAGGGATCCCATCCCATCCCAGGGATCCCATCCCATCCCATCCCATCCCTTCCCATCCCATCCCATCCCATCCCATCCCATCCCATCCCATCCCATCCCATCCCATCCCAGGGATCCCATCGCATCCCAGGGATAACATCCCAGGGATTTCATCCCATCCCAGGGATCCCATCCCATACGAGGGATCACATTCCAGGGATCCCATCCTTAGGATCCCATCTCATCCCATCCCAGGGATCCAATCCCATCCCATCTCATCCCAGGGATCCCATAAGATCCCATCAAACGGTTCCCCACACATCCAAACCCATCCCATCCCATGGATCCCACCCCAGGGATCCCATCCCAGGGATCCCATACCATCCCAGGGATCCCATCCCATCCCATCCCATCCCATCCCATCCCATCCCATCCAGTCCCATCCCATCCCATCCCATCCCATCCCATCCCATCCCATCCCATCCCATCCCATCCCATCCCATCCCAATCATCCCTGCTATCTCATGCCAGGTATTCCATCTCATCCCAGGGATCCAATCCCAGGGATCCCATCCCCTCCCATCCCATCCCTTCCCATCCCATCCCATCCCATCCCAGGGATCCCATCCCATCCCAGGGATAACATCCCAGGGATCCCATCCCATGCCAGGGATCCCATGTCAGAGATCCCATCCCATCTCACAGATGCCATCCCAGGGATTCGATCATATCCCATCCCAGGAATCCCATTCCAGGGATCCCATCCCATCCCATCCCAGGGATCCCATCCCATCCCAGGGATCCCATCCCATCACATCCAATCCCATCCGATCCCATCCCAGGTATCCCATCCCACGGATCCCATCCCATGGCAGCGCAGGGGTCCCATCCCATCCCATAGCAGGGATCCCATCCCAGCCCATCTCATCCCAGGGATCCCATCCCAGCCCATCTCATCCCAGGGATCCCATGCCATCCCATCCCATCCCAGGCATCCCATCCCAGGGATCCTATCCCATCCCAGGGATCCCATCCCATGCCATCCCAGGGATCGCATCCCATCCCATCCAATCCCATCCCACCCCATCCCATCCCATTCCATCCCAACCCATCCCATCCTATCCCATTCGCATCCCATCCCATCCCATCCCATCCCATCCCATCCCAGGGATCACATCCCAGCCCATCTCATCCCAGGGATCCCATCCCATCCCATCCCATCCCATCCCATCCCATCCCATCCCATCCCAGGCATCCCATC
Source organism: Sturnus vulgaris (assembly GCF_052056855.1). NCBI lineage: Eukaryota > Metazoa > Chordata > Aves > Passeriformes > Sturnidae > Sturnus > Sturnus vulgaris. The sequence continues at coordinate 5,882,492 of NC_142282.1, read as the reverse complement.
CCAGGGATCCAATCCCATCCCAAGGATTCCATCCCAGGGATCTCATACCATCCCAGGGATCCCATCCCATCCCAGGGATCCAATCCCATCCCAGCTATCCCATCCCAGGGATTCCACCCCATCCCAGGGATCCTATCCCATCTGTTCCCATCCCAGGTATCCTATCCCACCCCGTCCCATTCAAGGGATCCCATCCATTCCCAACCCAGGAATCCCATCCCTTCCCTTTCCAGGGATCCCATCCCACGGATCCCATCCCATCCCACAGATCCCATCCCATCCCAGGGATCCCATCCCAATCCAGGGATCCCACCCCATCACATCCCAGGGATCCCATCCCATCCCAGGGATCCCATCCCATCTCAGGGATCCCATCCCAACACATCCCAGGGATCCCATCCCATCCCAGGGATCCCATCCCATCTTAGGGATCCCATCCCATCCCATCCCACGGATCCCATCCCATCCCAGGGATCCCATCCAATCCCAGGGATCCCATCCCATCCCATGGATCCCATCCCATCTCATCCCATCCCATGGATCCAATCCCATCCCAACACATCCCATCCCATGGATCCCATCCCATCACAGGATCCCATCCCATCCCATCCCAGGGATCGCATCCCATCCGATCCCATCCGATCCCATCCCATCCCATCCCAGGGATCCCATCCCAGGGATCCCATCCCATCCCATCCCATCCCATCCCATCCCATCCTAGGAATCCCACACCAGGGATCCCATCCCATCCCAGGGATCCCATCCCATGGAACCCATCCCATCCCATCCCATCCCATTCCATCCCATCCCTTCCCATCCCATCCCATCCCATCCCATCCCATCCCATCCCATCCCATCCCATCCCATCGCATCCCATCTCATCCCAGGGATCCCATCCCAGGGATCCCATCCCATCCCATGCCATGCCATGCCATCCCATCCCACGGATCACATTCCAGGGATCACATCACATCCAAACCCATCCCATCCGATCCCACGGATCCCATCCCATCCCACGGATCCCATCCCATCCCAGGGATCCCAACCCAATCCAGGGATCCCATCCCATCCCATCCCACACCAGGGATCCCATCCCATCCCAGGGATCCCATCCCATCCCATCCCATCCCAGGGATCCCATCCCAGGGATCCCATCCGATCCCAGGGATCCCATCCCAATCCAGGGATCCCATCCCAGGGATCCCATCCCATCCCATCCTATCCCATCCCATCCCATCCCATCCCATCCCATCCCATCCCAGGGATCCCATCCCATCCCAGGGATCCCATCCCATCGCTTCCCAGCCCATCCCATCCCTTCCCATCCCATCCCATCCCATCTGTTCCCATCCCAGGGATCCCATCCCATCCCATCCCATCCCAGGGATCGCATCCCATCCCAGCCAATCCCATCCCACCCCATCCCATCCCATTCCATCCCATCCAATCCCATCCCACTCCATTCCATCCGATTCCATCCCGTCCCATCCGATCCCATCCCATGCCGTCCCAGGGATCCCATCCCATCCCAGGGATCCCATCCCATCCCTTCGCAGCCCATCCCATCCCATGGATCCCATCCCATCACAGGATCCCATCCCATCCCATCCCAGGGATCGCATCCCATCCGATCCCATCCGATCCCATCCCATCCCATCCCAGGGATCACATCCCAGGGATCCCATCCCATCCCATCCCATCCCATCCCATCCCATCCCATCCTAGGAATCCCACACCAGGGATCCCATCCCATCCCAGGGATCCCATCCCATGGAACCCATCCCATCCCATCCCATCCCATCCCATCCCATTCCATCCCATCCCTTCCCATCCCATCCCATCCCATCCCATCCCATCCCATCCCATCCCATCCCATCCCATCCCAGGGATCCCATCCCATCCCAGGGATCCCATCCCAGGGATCCCATCCCATCCCAGGGATGCCATCCCATCCCACGGATCACATTCCAGGGATCACATCCCATCCCAGGGATCCCATCCCATCCCATGCCAACCCATCCCATCCTATCCCATTCCCATCCCATCCCATCGCATCCCATCTCATCCCAGGGATCCCATCCCATCCCATCCCATCCCAGGGATCCCATCCCATCCAAACCCATCCCATCCTATCCCACGGATCCCATCCCATCCCACGGATCCCATCCCATCCCAGGGATCCCAACCCAATCCAGGGATCCCATCCCATCCCATCCCACACCAGGGATCCCATCCCATCCCATACCAGGGATCCCATCCCATCCCATCCCATCCCAGGGATCCCATCCCAGGGATCCCATCCCATCCCAGGGATCCCATCCCAATCCAGGGATCCCATCCCAGGGATCCCATCCCATCCCATCCTATCCCATCCCATCCCATCCCATCCCATCCCATCCCATCCCATCCCATCCCATCCCAGGGATCCCAACCCATCCCAGGGATCCCATCCCATCCCAGGGATCCCATCCCATCCCAGTTATCCCATCCCAGGGATTCCATCCAATCCCGGGGATCCCATTTCATCTGTTCCCATACCAGGGATCCCATCCCATCCCATCCCATCCCAGGGATCGCATCCCATCCCAGCCAATCCCATCCCACCCCATCCCATCCCATTCCATCCCATCCCATCCCATCCCATCCCATCCCATCCCATCCCATCCCATCCCATCCCATCCCATCCCATCCCATGCCGTCCCAGGGATCCCATCCCATCCCAGGGATCCCATCCCATCCCTTCCCAGCCCATCCCATCCCTTCCCATCCCATCCCATCCCATCTGTTCCCATCCCAGGGATTCCATCCCATCCCAGGGATCCTATCCCATCTGTTCCCATCCCAGGTATCCTATCCCACCCCGTCCCATCCAAGGGATCCAATCCATTCCCAACCCAGGAATCCCATCTCTTCCCTTTCCAGGGATCCCATCCCATTCCAGGGATTCCATCCCATCCCATCCCCGGGATCCCATGCCAGGGATCCCATCCCAATCCAGGGATCCCATCCCATCCCATCCCAGGGATCCCATCACCATCCCAGGGATCGCATCCCATCCCATCCCATCCTATCAAATGCCGTCCCATCCCATCCTATCCTATCCCATCCCATCCCATCCCATCCCATCCCATCCCATCCCATCCCATCCCATCCCAGGGATCTGCTCCCATCCCATGGATCCCCTGTCATCCCAGGGATCCCATCCCATCCCAGGGATCCCATCCCAGGGATTCCATCCCATCCCAGGGATCCCATCCCATACGAGGGATCACATTACTGGGATCCCAACCCAGGGATCCCATCCCATCCCAGGGAACCCATCCCATCCCATCCCTTCCCATCCCATCCCATCCCATCCGATCCCCGGGATCCCTTCCCAGGGATCCCATCCCTTCCCAGGGATCCCATCCCAGGGATTCCACCCCATCCCAGGGATCCCATCCCATACGAGGGATCACATTCCTGGGATCCCAACACAGGGATCCCATTCCATCCCAGGGATCCCAACCCATCCCAGGGATCCCATTCCATCCCAGGGATCCCATCCCATCCCAGATATCCCATCCCAGGGATTCCATCCCATCCCATGGATCCCATTTCATCTGTTCCCATCCCAGGGATCCCATCCCATCCCGTCCCAGGGATCCCATCCCATTCCAACCCATCCCATCCCATCCCAGGGATCCCATCCCATCCCAGGGATCCCATTTCAGCTGTTCCCATCCCTGGGATCCCATCCCATCCCATCCCATGGATCCAATCCCATCCCAACCCATCCCATCCCATGGATCCCAACCCATCCCAGGGATCCCATCCCATCCCATCCCATCCCATCCCATCCGATCCCATCCCAGGGATCCCATCCCATCCCATCCGATCCCATCCCATGCCATCCCAGGGATCCCATGCCATCCCGTCCCATCCAAGGGAACCTATCCATTCCCAACCCAGGAATCCCATCCCTTCCCTTGCCAGGGATCCCATCCCATCCCAGGGATCCCATCCCATCCCAGGGATCCAATCCCAGGGATCCCAACCCATACCAGAGATCCCATCCCATCCCATCCCATCCCATCCCAGGGATCCCAACCCATCCCAGGGATCCCATCCCATCCCAGGGATCCCATCCCATCCCAGTTATCCCATCCCAGGGATTCCATCCAATCCCGGGGATCCCATTTCATCTGTTCCCATACCAGGGATCCCATCCCATCCCATCCCATCCCAGGGATCGCATCCCATCCCAGCCAATCCCATCCCACCCCACCCCATCCCATCCCATTCCATCCCATCCCATCCCATCCCATCCCATCCCATCCCATCCCATCCCATCCCATCCCATCCCATCCCATCCCATGCCGTCCCAGGGATCCCATCCCATCCCAGGGATCCCATCCCATCCCTTCCCAGCCCATCCCATCCCTTCCCATCCCATCCCATCCCATCTGTTCCCATCCCAGGGATTCCATCCCATCCCAGGGATCCTATCCCATCTGTTCCCATCCCAGGTATCCTATCCCACCCCGTCCCATCCAAGGGATCCAATCCATTCCCAACCCAGGAATCCCATCTCTTCCCTTTCCAGGGATCCCATCCCATTCCAGGGATTCCATCCCATCCCATCCCCGGGATCCCATGCCAGGGATCCCATCCCAATCCAGGGATCCCATCCCATCCCATCCCAGGGATCCCATCACCATCCCAGGGATCGCATCCCATCCCATCCCATCCTATCAAATGCCGTCCCATCCCATCCTATCCTATCCCATCCCATCCCATCCCATCCCATCCCAGGGATCCCATCCCAGCCCAGGGATCTGCTCCCATCCCATGGATCCCCTGTCATCCCAGGGATCCCATCCCATCCCAGGGATCCCATCCCAGGGATTCCATCCCATCCCAGGGATCCCATCCCATACGAGGGATCACATTACTGGGATCCCAACCCAGGGATCCCATCCCATCCCAGGGAACCCATCCCATCCCATCCCATCCCTTCCCATCCCATCCCATCCCATCCGATCCCCGGGATCCCTTCCCAGGGATCCCATCCCTTCCCAGGGATCCCATCCCAGGGATTCCACCCCATCCCAGGGATCCCATCCCATACGAGGGATCACATTCCTGGGATCCCAACACAGGGATCCCATTCCATCCCAGGGATCCCAACCCATCCCAGGGATCCCATTCCATCCCAGGGATCCCATCCCATCCCAGATATCCCATCCCAGGGATTCCATCCCATCCCATGGATCCCATTTCATCTGTTCCCATCCCAGGGATCCCATCCCATCCCGTCCCAGGGATCCCATCCCATTCCAACCCATCCCATCCCATCCCAGGGATCCCATCCCATCCCAGGGATCCCATTTCAGCTGTTCCCATCCCTGGGATCCCATCCCATCCCATCCCATGGATCCAATCCCATCCCAACCCATCCCATCCCATGGATCCCAACCCATCCCAGGGATCCCATCCCATCCCATCCCATCCCATCCCATCCCATCCGATCCCATCCCAGGGATCCCATCCCATCCCATCCGATCCCATCCCATGCCATCCCAGGGATCCCATGCCATCCCGTCCCATCCAAGGGAACCTATCCATTCCCAACCCAGGAATCCCATCCCTTCCCTTGCCAGGGATCCCATCCCATCCCAGGGATCCCATCCCATCCCAGGGATCCAATCCCAGGGATCCCAACCCATACCAGAGATCCCATCCCATCCCAGGGATCCCATCCCATCCCAGGGATCCCATCCCATCCCATGCCAACCCAACCCATCCTATCCCATTCCCATCCCATCCCATCCCATCCCAGGGATCCCATCCCAGCCCATCTCATCCCAGGAATCCCATGCCATGCCATCCCATCCCATCCCATCACATCCCAGGGATCCCATCCCATCCAAACCCATCCCATCCCATCCCAGGCATCCCATCCCAGGGATTCCATCCCATCCCAGGGATCCCATTTCATCTGTTCCCATCCCTGCGATCCCATCCCATCCCATCCCATCCCATCCCATCCCATCCCATCCCATGGATCCCATTCCATCCCAACCCATCCCATCCCATGGATCCCATCCCATCCCAGGGATCACATCCCATCCCATCCCAGGCATCGCATCCCATCCCATCCCATCCGATCCCATCCCATGCCATCCCAGGGATCCCATCCCATCACAGGGATCCCATCCCATGGAACCCATCCCATCCCATCCCTTCCCATCCCATCCCTTCCCATCCCTTCCCATCCCATCCCATTCCATCCCATCTCATCCCATTCCAGGGATCACATCCCATCTCAGGGATCCCATCCCTGGGATCCCATCCCATCCCTGGGAGGCCGTCCCAGGGATCCGATACCATCCCAGTGATCCAATCCCAGCGATCCCATCCGATCCCATCCCTTCTGAGTGATCCAATCCCAAGGATCCCATCCCAGGGATCCCATCCCATCCCAGGGATCCCATCCCATCCCATCCCACGGATCCCATCCCATCCCAGGGATCCCATCCAATCCCAGGGATCCCATCCCATCCCATGGATCCCATCCCATCTCATCCCATCCCATCCCATCCCCGGGATCCCATCCCAGGGATCCCATCCCAATCCAGGGATCTCATCCCATCCCATCCCAGGGATCCCATCCCAGGTATACCATCCCATCCCATCCCATCCCAGGGATCCCATCGCATCCCAGCTATCCCATCCCAGGGATTCCATCCCATCCCAGGGATCCCATTTCTTCTGTTACCATCCCAGGGATCCCATCCCATCCCATCCCAGGGATCCCATCCCATTCCAACCCATCCCATCCCAGGGATCCCATTTCATCTGTTCCCATCCCTGGGATCCCATCCCATCCCATCCCATCCCATGGATCCAATCCCATCCCAACACATCCCATCCCATGGATCCCATCCCATCACAGGATCCCATCCCATCCCATCCCAGGGATCGCATCCCATCCGATCCCATCCGATCCCATCCCATCCCAGGGATCCCATCCCAGGGATCCCATCCCATCCCATCCCATCCCATCCCATCCCATCCCATCCCATCCCATCCCATCCTAGGAATCCCACACCAGGGATCCCATCCCATCCCAGGGATCCCATCCCATGGAACCCATCCCATCCCATCCCATCCCATCCCATCCCATTCCATCCCATCCCTTCCCATCCCATCCCATCCCATCCCATCACATCCCATCCCATCCCATCCCATCCCAGGGATCCCATCCCATCCCAGGGATCCCATCCCAGGGATCCCATCCCATCCCAGGGATGCCATCCCATCCCACGGATCACATTCCAGGGATCACATCCCATCCCAGGGATCCCATCCCATCCCATGCCAACCCATCCCATCCTATCCCATTCCCATCCCATCCCATCGCATCCCATCTCATCCCAGGGATCCCATCCCAGCCCATCTCATCCCAGGGATCCCATGCCATGCCATGCCATGCCATCCCATCCCATCCCATCCCAGGGATCCCATCCCATCCAAACCCATCCCATCCGATCCCACGGATCCCATCCCATCCCACGGATCCCATCCCATCCCAGGGATCCCAACCCAATCCAGGGATCCCATCCCATCCCATCCCATCCCATCCCACACCAGGGATCCCATCCCATCCCATCCCAGGGATCCCATCCCATCCCATCCCATCCCAGGGATCCCATCCCAGGGATCCCATCCCATCCCAGGGATCCCATCCCAATCCAGGGATCCCATCCCAGGGATCCCATCCCATCCCATCCTATCCCATCCCATCCCATCCCATCCCATCCCATCCCAGGGATCCCAACCCATCCCAGGGATCCCATCCCATCCCAGGGATCCCATCCCATCCCAGTTATCCCATCCCAGGGATTCCATCCAATCCCGGGGATCCCATTTCATCTGTTCCCATACCAGGGATCCCATCCCATCCCATCCCATCCCATCCCAGGGATCGCATCCCATCCCAGCCAATCCCATCCCACCCCATCCCATCCCATTCCATCCCATCCCATCCCATCCCATCCCATCCCATCCCATCCCATCCCATGCCGTCCCAGGGATCCCATCCCATCCCAGGGATCCCATCCCATCCCTTCCCAGCCCATCCCATCCCTTCCCATCCCATCCCATCCCATCTGTTCCCATCCCAGGGATCCCATCCCATCCCATCCCATCCCAGGGATCGCATCCCATCCCAGCCAATCCCATCCCACCCCATCCCATCCCTTTCCATCCCATCCAATCCCATCCCACTCCATTCCATCCGATTCCATCCCGTCCCATCCGATCCCATCCCATGCCGTCCCAGGGATCCCATCCCATCCCAGGGATCCCATCCCATCCCTTCCCAGCCCATCCCATCCCTTCCCATCCCATCCCATCCCATCCCATCCCATCCCATCCCATCCCATCCCAGGGATCCCATCCCATCCCAGCCATCCCATCCCAGGGATTCCATCCCATCCCAGGGATCCCATTTCATCTGTTCCCATCCCTGGGATCCCATCCCATCACATCCCATGGATCCAATCCCATCCCAACCCATCCCATCCCATGGATCCCATCCCATCCCAGGGATCCCATCCCATCCCATCCCATCCCAGGGATCGCATCCCATCCCATCCCATCCCATCCCATCCGATCCCATCCCATGCCATCCCAGGGAACCCATCCCATCCCAGGGATCCCATCCCATCCGATCCCATCGCATGCCATCCCATCCTAGGAATCCCACACCAGGGATCCCATCCCATCCCAGTGATCCAATCTCAGCGATCCTATCCCATCCCAGGGATACCATCCCATCCCATCCCATCCCAGGGATCCCATCCCATGGAACCCATCCCATCCCATCCCATCCCATCCCAGGGATCCCATCCCATCCAAACCCATCCCAACCCAACCCAGGCATCCCATCCCAGGGATCCTATCCCATCCCAGGGATCCCATCCAATCCCAGGGATCCCATCCCATCCCATGGATCCCATCCCATCTCATCCCATCCCATCCCCGGGATCCCATCCCAGGGATCCCATCCCAGGTATACCATCCCATCCCATCCCATCCCATCCCATCCCATCCCAGGGATCTGCCCCCATCCCAGGGATCCCCTGCCATCCCAGGGATCCCATCCGGTCCCATCCCATCCCCGGGATCCCTTCCCAGGGATCCCATCCCATCCCAGGGATCCCATCCCAGGGATCCCATCCCATACGAGGGATCACATTCCTGGGATCCCAACCCAGGGATCCCATCCCATCCCAGGGATCCCAACCCATCCCAGGGATCCCATTCCATCCCAGGGATCCCATCCCATCCCATCCCAGGGATCCCATCCCATTCCAAACCATCCCATCCCATCCCAGGGATCCCATTTCATCTGTTCCCATCCCTGGGATCCCATCCCATCCCATCCCATCCCATGGATCCAATCCCGTCCCAACACATCCCATCCCATAGATCCCATCCCATCCCATAAGATCCCATCCCATGCCATCCCAGGGATCCCATCCCATCCCAGGGATCCCATCCCATCCCATGCCATCCCATCCTAGGAATCCCACACCAGGGATCCCATCCCAGTGATCCAATCTCAGCGATCCTATCCCATCCCAGGGATCCCATCCCATCCCATCCCATCCCATCCCAGGGATCCCATCCCATGGAACCCATCCCATCCCATCCCATCCCATCCCAGGAATCCCAACCCATCCCAGGGATCCCATCCCATCCCAGGGATCCCATCCAATCCCATCCCATCCCAGGGATCCCATCCCAGGGATCCCATCCCATCCCAGGGAGGCCATCCCAGGGAACCGATACCATCCAAGGGATCCCATCCCAGGGATCCCATCCGATCCCATCCCTTCTGAGTGATCCAAGCCCAAGGATCCCATCCCAGGGATCCCATCCCAGGGATCCCATCCCATCCCAGGGATCCCATCCCATCCCACGGATCACATTCCAGGGATCACATCCCATCCCAGGGATCCCATCCCATCCCATGCCAAACCATCCCATCCTATCCCATTCCCATCCCATCCCATCCCAGCCCATCTCATCCCAGGGATCCCATGCCATGCCATCCCATCCCATCCCAGGGATCCCATCCCATCGCTTCCCAGCCCATCCCATCCCATCCCATGGATCCCATCCCATCCCAGGGATCCCATCCCATCCCAGGGATCGCATCCCATCCCATCCAATCCCATCCCAGCCAATCCCATCCCACCCCATCCCATCCCATCCCATCCCATCCCATCCCATCCCATCCCATCCCATCCCATTCCATCCCATCCCATCCCTTCCCATCCCATCCCATCCCATCCCATCCCATCCCATCCCATCCCATCCCATCCCATCCCATCCCATCCCAGGGATCCCGTCCCAGGGATCCCATCCCATCCCTTCCCAGCCCATCCCATCCCTTCCCATCCCATCCCATCCCATCTGTTCCCATCCCAGGGATCCCATTCCATCCCATCCCATCCCAGGGATCGCATCCCATCCCACCCCATCCCATCCCATCCCATCCCATCTCAACCCATCCCATCCCATACCATCCCATCCCATTCCAGGGATTCCACCCCATCCCAGCTATCCCATCCCAGGGATTCCATCCCATCCCAGGGATCCCATTTCATCTGTTCCCATCCCTGGGATGCCATCCCATCCCATCCCATCCCATGGATCCAATCCCATCCCAACCCATCCCATCCCATGGATCCCATCCCATCCCAGGGATCCCATCCCATCCCATCCCAGGGATCGCATCCCATCCCATCCAATCCCATCCCACCCCATCCCATCCCATTCCATCCCATCCTATCCCATCTCATCCCATCCCACCCCATCCCATCCCATGGATCCCAACCCATCCCAGGGATCCCATCCCATCCCAGGGATCCCATCCAATCCCATCCCATCCCATCCCATCCCAGAGACCCCAAAACATACCAGGGATCCCATCCCATCCCAGGGATCCCATCCCATCCCAGCTATCCCATCCCAGGGATTCCATCCCATCCCGGGGATCCCATTTCATCTGTTCCCATCCCAGGGATCCCATCCCATCCCATCCCATCCCAGGGATCCCATCCCATCCCAACCCATCCCATCCCATCCCATTCCAGGGATCCCATCCCATCCCAGCTATCCCATCCCAGGGATTCCATCCCATCCCAGGGATCCCATTTCATCTGTTTCCATCCTTGGGATCCCATCCCATCCCATCGCATCCCATGGATCCAATCCCATCCCAACCCATCCCATCCCATGGATCCCATCCCATCCCAGGGATCCCATCCCATCCCATCCCAGGGATCGCATCCCATCCAATCCCATCCCACCCCATCCCATCCCATTCCATTCCATCCCATCCCATCCCATCCCATCCCATCCCATGCCGTCCCAGGGATCCCATCCCATCCCAGGGATCCCATCCCATCCCATCCCATCCCTTCCCATCCCATCCCATCCCATCCCATCCCATCCCATCCCATCCCAGGGATCCCATCGCATCCCAGGGATAACATCCCAGGGATTCCATCCCATCCCAGGGATCCCATCCCATACGAGGGATCACATTCCAGGGATCCCATCCTTAGGATCCCATCTCATCCCATCCCAGGGATCCAATCCCATCCCATCTCATCCCAGGGATCCCATAAGATCCCATCAAACGGTTCCCCACCCATCCCAACCCATCCCATCCCATGGATCCCACCCCAGGGATCCCATCCCAGGGATCCCATACCATCCCAGGGATCCCATCCCATCCCATCCCATCCAGTCCCATCCCATCCCATCCCATCCCATCCCATCCCATCCCATCCCATCCCATCCCATCCCATCCCATCCCATCCCATCCCAATCATCCCTGCTATCTCATGCCAGGTATTCCATCTCATCCCAGGGATCCAATCCCAGGGATCACATCCCATCCCAGGGATCCCATCCCATCCCATGCCAAACCATCCCATCCTATCCCATTCCCATCCCATCCCATCCCAGCCCATCTCATCCCAGGGATCCCATGCCATGCCATCCCATCCCATCCCAGGGATCCCATCCCATCCAAACCCATCCCATCCCATCCCACGGATCCCATCCCATCCCACGGATCCCATCCCATCCCAGGGATCCCATCCCAATCCAGGGATCCCATCCCATCCCATCCCATCCCGGGGATTCCATCTCATCCCAGGGATCCCATTTCATCTGTTCCCATCCCAGGGATCCCATTCCATCCCATCCCAGGGATCCCATCCCAGTCCAACCCATCCCATCCCATCCCATCCCATCCCAGGGATCCCATCCCATTCCAGCCATCCCATCCCAGGTATTCCATCCCATCCCAGGGATCCCATTTCATCTGTTCCCATCCCTCGGATCCCATCCCATCACATCCCATGGATCCAATCCCATCCCAACCCATCCCATCCCATGGATCCCATCCCATCCCAGGGATGCCATCCCATCCCATCCCAGGGATCGCATCCCATCCCATCCAATCCCATCCCAGCCAATCCCATCCCACCCCATCCCATCCCATCCCATCCCATCCCATTCCATCCCATCCCATCCCTTCCCAACCCATCCCATCCCATCCCATCCCATCCCATCCCATCCCATCCCATCCCATCCCATCCCATCCCAGGGATCCCATCCCAGGGATCCCATCCCATCCCTTCCCAGCCCATCCCATCCCTTCCCATCCCATCCCATCCCATCTGTTCCCATCCCAGGGATCCCATTCCATCCCATCCCATTCCAGGGATACCATCCCATCCCAGCTATCCCATCCCAGGGATTCCATCCCATCCCAGGGATCCCATTTCATCTGTTCCCATCCCTGGGATGCCATCCCATCCCCTCCCATTCCATGGATCCAATCCCATCCCAACCCATCCCATCCCATGGATCCCATCCCATCCCAGGGATGCCATCCCATCCCATCCCAGGGATCGCATCCCATCCCATCCAATCCCATCCCACCCCATCCCATCCCATTCCATCCCATCCTATCCCATCTCATCCCATCCCATCCCATCCCATCCCAGGGATCCCAACCCATCCCAGGGATCCCATCCCATCCCAGGGATCCCATCCAATCCCATCCCATCCCATCCCATCCCATCCCATCCCAGAGATCCCAAAACATACCAGGGATCCCATCCCATCCCAGGGATCCCATCCCATCCCAGCTATCCCATCCCAGGGATTCCATCCCATCCCGGGGATCCCATTTCATCTGTTCCCATCCCAGGGATCCCATCCCATCCCATCCCGTCCCATCCCATCCCAGGGATCCCATCCCATCCCAACCCATCCCATCCCATCCCATTCCAGGGATACCATCCCATCCCAGCTATCCCATCCCAGGGATTCCATCCCATCCCAGGGATCCCATTTCATCTGTTTCCATCCTTGGGATCCCATCCCATCCCATCGCATCCCATGGATCCAATCCCATCCCAACCCATCCCATCCCATGGATCCCATCCCATCCCAGGGATCCCATCCCATCCCATCCCAGGGATAGCATCCCATCCAATCCCATCCCACCCCATCCCATCCCATTCCATTCCAACCCATCCCATCCCATCCCATCCGATCCCATCCCATGCCGTCCCAGGGATCCCATCCCATCCCATCCCATCCCATCCCATCCCATCCCTTCCCATCCCATCCCATCCCATCCCATCCCATCCCATCCCATCCCAGGGATCCCATCGCATCCCAGGGATAACATCCCAGGGATTCCATCCCATCCCAGGGATCCCATCCCATACGAGGGATCACATTCCAGGGATCCCATCCGTAGGATCCCATCTCATCCCATCCCAGGGATCCAATCCCATCCCATCTCATCCCAGGGATCCCATAAGATCCCATCAAACGGTTCCCCACCCATCCCAACCCATCCCATCCCATGGATCCCACCCCAGGGATCCCATCCCATCCCATCCCATCCCATCCCATCCCATCCCATCCCATCCCATCCAGTCCCATCCCATCCCATCCCATCCCATCCCAACCCATCCCATCCCATCCCATCCCATCCCATCCCAATCATCCCTGCTATCTCATGCCAGGTATTCCATCTCATCCCAGGGATCCAATCCCAGGGATCCCATCCCCTCCCATCCCATCCCATCCCTTCCCATCCCATCCCATCCCATCCCAGGGATCCCATCCCATCCCAGGGATAACATCCCAGGGATCCCATCCCATGCCAGGGATCCCATGTCAGAGATCCCATCCCATCTCACAGATGCCATCCCAGGGATTCGATCATATCCCATCCCAGGAATCCCATTCCAGGGATCCCATCCCATCCCATCCCAGGGATCCCATCCCATCCCAGGGATCCCATCCCATCCCATCCAATCCCATCCGATCCCATCCCAGGTATCCCATCCCAGGGATCCCATCCCATGGCAGCGCAGGGGTCCCATCCCATCCCATAGCAGGGATCCCATCCCAGCCCATCTCATCCCAGGGATCCCATCCCAGCCCATCTCATCCCAGGGATCCCATGCCATCCCATCCCATCCCAGGCATCCCATCCCAGGGATCCTATCCCATCCCAGGGATCCCATCCCATGCCATCCCAGGGATCGCATCCCATCCCATCCAATCCCATCCCACCCCATCCCATCCCATTCCATCCCAACCCATCCCATCCTATCCCATTCGCATCCCATCCCATCCCATCCCAGGGATCACATCCCATCCCATCCCATCCCAGGGATCCCATCCCATCCAAACCCATCCCATCCCATCCCTTTCCAGGGATACCATCCCATCCCAGCTATCCCATCCCAGGGTTTCCATCCCATCCCGGGGATCCCATTTCATCTGTTCCCATCCCTGAGATCCCATCCCATCCCATCCCATGGATCCAATCCCATCCCAACCCATCCCATCCCAGGGATCCCATTCCCTTCCCATCACAGGGATCCCATCCCATCCCATCCCATCCCATCCCATCCCATCCCATCCCAGGGATCCCAACCCATCCCAGGGATCCCATCCCATCCCAGGGATCCCATCCAATCCCAGGGATCCCATCCCATCCCATCCCATCCCATCCCATCCCATCCCATCCCAGGGATCCCATCCCATCCCATCCCATCCTATCCCATCCCATCCCTTCCCAGCCCATCCCATCCCTTCCCATCCCATACTATCCCATCACATCTCAACCCATCCCATCCCATCCCATTCCAGGGATACCACCCCATCCCAGCTATCCCATCCCAGGGATTCCATCCCATCCCAGGCATCCCATTTCATCTGTTCCCATCCCTGGGATGCCATCACATCCCATCCCATCCCATGGATCCAATCCCATCCCAACCCATCCCATCCCATGGATCCCATCCCATCCCAGGGATCCCATCCCATCCCATCCCAGGGATCCCATCCCATCCCATCCTATCCCATCCCATCCCATCCCATCCCAGAGATCCCAAACCATACCAGGGATCCCATACCATCCCAGGGATCCCATCCCATCCCAGCTATCCCATACCAGGGATTCCATCCCATCCCATCCCATCATAGGGATCCCATCCCATCCCAACCCATCCCATCCCATCCCATTCCAGGGATACCATCCCATCCCAGCTATCCCATCCCAGGGATTCCATCCCATCCCAGGGATCCCATTTCATCTGTTTCCATCCTTGGGATCCCATCCCATCCCATCGCATCCCATGGATCCAATCCCATCCCAACCCATCCCATCCCATGGATCCCATCCCATCCCAGGGATCCCATCCCATCCCTTCCCAGCCCATCCCTTCCCATCCCATCCCATCCCATCCCATCCCATCCCAGGGATCCCATCGCATCCCCGGGATCCCATCCCAGGGATTCCATCCCATCCCAGCGATCCCATCCCATACGAGGGATCACATTCCAGGGATCCCATCCGTAGGATCCCATCTCATCCCATCCCAGGGATCCAATCCCATCCCATCTCATCCCAGGGATCCCATAAGATCCCATCAAAGGGTTCCCAACCCATCCCAACCCATCCCATCCCATGGATCCCATCCCAGGGATCCCATCCCAGGGATCCCATCCCATCCCAGGGATAACATCCCAGGGATCCCATCCCCTCCCATCCCATCCCTTCCCATCCCATCCCATCCCAGGGATCCCATCCCATCCCAGGGATAACATCCCAGGGATCCCATCCCATGCCAGGGATCCCATGTCAGAGATCCCATCCCATCTCACGGATGCCATCCCAGGGATTCGATCCCATCCCATCCCATCCCAGGGATCCCATCCCATCTCAACCCATCCCATCCCATCCCATTCCAGGGATACCACCCCATCCCAGCTATCCCATCCCAGCGATTCCATCCCATCCCAGGGATCCCATTTCATCTGTTCCCATCCCTGGGATCCCATCCCATCCCATCCCATCCCATCCCATGGATCCAATCCCATCCCAACCCATCCCATCCCATGGATCCCATCCCATCCCAGTGATCCCATCCCATCCCAGGGATCGCATCCCATCCCATCCAATCCCATCCCACCCCATCCCATCCCATTCCATCCCATCCTATCCCATCCCATCCCATCCCATCCCATCCCATCCCATCACATCCCATCCCATCCCAGGGATCCCAACCCATCCCAGGGATCCCATCCCATCCCAGGGATCCCATCCATTCCCAGGGATCCCATCCCATCCCATCCCATCCTATCCCATCCCATCCCATCCCATCCCAGAGGTCCCAACCCATACCAGGGATCCCATCCCATCCCATCCCATCCCAGAGATCCCAACCCATACCAGGGATCCCATCCCATCCCAGGGATCCCATCCCATGGCAGCGCAGGGGTCCCATCCCATCCCATAGCAGGGATCCCATCCCAGCCCATCTCTTCCCAGGGATCCCATCCCAGCCCATCTCATCCCAGGGATCCCATGCCATCCCATCCCATCCCAGGCATCCCATCCCAGGGATGCTATCCCATCCCAGGGATCCCATCCCATGCCATCCCAGGGATCGCATCCCATCCCATCCAACCCCATCCCACCCCATCCCATCCCATTCCATCCCAACCCATCCCATCCTATCCCATTCGCATCCCATCCCATCCCATCCCATCCCAGGGATCCCATCCCAGCCCATCTCATCCCAGGGATCCCATCCCATCCCATCCCATCCCATCCCATCCCATCCCATCCCATCCCAGGCATCCCATCCCAGGGATCCCATCCCATCCCAGGGATCCAATCCCATCCCAGCTATCCCATCCCAGGGATTCCACCCCATCCCAGGGATCCTATCCCATCTGTTCCCATCCCAGGTATCCTATCCCACCCCGTCCCATCCAAGGGATCCCATCCATTCCCAACCCAGGAATCCCATCCCTTCCCTTTCCAGGGATCCCATCCCATCCCACGGATCCCATCCCATCCCACAGATCCCATCCCATCCCAGGGATCCCATCCCAATCCAGGGATCCCATCCCATCACATCCCAGGGATCCCATCCCATCCCAGGGATCCCATCCCATCTCAGGGATCCCATCCCATCCCAGGGATCCCATCCCAATCCAGGGATCCCATCCCATCCCATCCCAGGGATCCCATCCCATCCCAGGGATCCCATCCCATCCCATCCCATCCCATCCCATCCTATCCCATCCCATCCCATCCCATCCCAGGGGTCCCAACCCATCCCAGGGATCCAATCCCATCCCAGTGATCCCATCCCATCCCAGCTATCCCACCCCAGGGATTCCATCCCATCCCGGGGATCCCATTTCATCTGTTCCCATCCCTGAGATCCCATCCCATCCCATCCCATGGATCCAATCCCATCCCAACCCATCCCATCCCAGGGATCCCATTCCCTTCCCATCACAGGGATCCCATCCCATCCCATCCCATCCCATCCCATCCCATCCCATCCCAGGGATCGCATCCCATCCCATCCAATCCCATCCCACCCCATCCCATCCCATTCAATCCCATCCCATCCCATGGATCCAGTCCCATCCCAACCCATCCCATCCCATGGATCCCATCCCATCCCAGGGATCCCATCCCATCCCATCCCAGGGATCGCATCCCATCCCATCAAATCCCATCCCATCCCATCCAATCCCATCCCACCCCATCCCATCCCATCCCTTCCCAGCCCATCCCATCCCTTCCCATCCCATCCCATCCCATCCCATCCCATCCCATCCCATCCCATCCCAGGGATCCCATCCCAGGGATCACATCCCAGGGATCCCATCCCATCCCGGGGATTTCATTTCACCTCTTCCCATCCCAGGGATCCCGTGCCATCCCATCCCAGGGATCCCATCCCATCCCAACCCATCCCATCCCATCCCAGGGATCCCATCCCATCCCAGGGATCCCATCCCATCCCATCCTATCCCATCCCATCCCTTCCCAGCCCATCCCATCCCTTCCTATCCCATACTATCCCATCCCATCTCAACCCATCCCATCCCATCCCATTCCAGGGATACCACCCCATCCCAGCTATCCCATCCCAGGGATTCCATCCCATCCCAGGGATCCCATTTCATCTGTTCCTATCCCTGGGATGCCATCCCATCCCATCCCATCCCATGGATCCAATCCCATCCCAACCCATCCCATCCCATGGATCCCATCCCATCCCAGGGATCCCATCCCATCCCATCCCAGGGATCCCATCCCATCCCATCCTATCCCATCCCATCCCATCCCATCCCAGAGATCCCAAACCATACCAGGGATCCCATACCATCCCAGCGATCCCATCCCATCCCAGCTATCCCATACCAGGGATTCCATCCCATCCCATCCCATCCCAGGGATCCCATCCCATCCCAGCTATCCCATCCCAGGGATTCCACCCCATCCCAGGGATCCTATCCCATCTGTTCCCATCCCAGGTATCCTATCCCACCCCGTCCCATCCAAGGGATCCCATCCATTCCCAACCCAGGAATCCCATCCCTTCCCTTTCCAGGGATCCCATCCCATCCCACGGATCCCATCCCATCCCACAGATCCCATCCCATCCCAGGGATCCCATCCCAATCCAGGGATCCCATCCCATCACATCCCAGGGATCCCATCCCATCCCAGGGATCCCATCCCATCTCAGGGATCCCATCCCATCCCAGGGATCCCATCCCAATCCAGGGATCCCATCCCATCCCATCCCAGGGATCCCATCCCATCCCATCCCATCCCATCCCAGGGGTCCCAACCCATCCCAGGGATCCAATCCCATCCCAGTGATCCCATCCCATCCCAGCTATCCCACCCCAGGGATTCCATCCCATCCCGGGGATCCCATTTCATCTGTCCCCATCCCAGGGATCCCATCCCATCCCATCCCAGGGATCCCATCCCATCCAAACCCATCCCATCCCATCCCTTTCCAGGGATACCATCCCATCCCAGCTATCCCATCCCAGGGTTTCCATCCCATCCCGGGGATCCCATTTCATCTGTTCCCATCCCTGAGATCCCATCCCATCCCATCCCATGGATCCAATCCCATCCCAACCCATCCCATCCCAGGGATCCCATTCCCTTCCCATCACAGGGATCCCATCCCATCCCATCCCATCCCATCCCATCCCATCCCATCCCATCCCATCCCAGGGATCCCAACCCATCCCAGGGATCCCATCCCATCCCAGGGATCCCATCCAATCCCAGGGATCCCATCCCATCCCATCCTATCCCATCCCATCCCATCCCATCCCATCCCATCCCATCCCATCCCAGAGATCCCAACCCATACCAGGGATCCCATCCCATCCCATCCCAGAGATCCCAACCCATACCAGGGATCCCATCCAATCCCAGGGATCCCATCCCATCCCATCCTATCCCATCCCATCCCATCCCATCCCATCCCATCCCATCCCAGAGATCCCAACCCATACCAGGGATCCCATCCCATCCCATCCCATCCCAGAGATCCCAACCCATACCAGGGATCCCATCCCATCCCAGGGATCCCATCCCATGGCAGCGCAGGGGTCCCATCCCATCCCATAGCAGGGATCCCATCCAAGCCCATCTCATCCCAGGGATCCCATCCCAGCCCATCTCATCCCAGGGATCCCATGCCATCCCATCCCATCCCAGGCATCCCATCCCAGGGATCCTATCCCATCCCAGGGATCCCATCCCATGCCATCCCAGGGATCGCATCCCATCCCATCCAATCCCATCCCACCCCATCCCATCCCATTCCATCCCAACCCATCCCATCCTATCCCATTCGCATCCCATCCCATCCCATCCCATCCCAGGGATCCCATCCCAGCCCATCTCATCCCAGGGATCCCATCCCATCCCATCCCATCCCATCCCATCCCATCACAGGCATCCCATCCCAGGGATCCAATCCCATCCCAAGGATTCCATCCCAGGGATCTCATACCATCCCAGGGATCCCATCCCATCCCAGGGATCCAATCCCATCCCAGCTATCCCATCCCAGGGATTCCACCCCATCCCAGGGATCCTATCCCATCTGTTCCCATCCCAGGTATCCTATCCCACCCCGTCCCATCCAAGGGATCCCATCCATTCCCAACCCTGGAATCCCATCCCTTCCCTTTCCAGGGATCCCATCCCATCCCACGGATCCCATCCCATCCCACAGATCCCATCCCATCCCAGGGATCCCATCCCAATCCAGGGATCCAATACCATCACATCCCAGGGATCCCATCCCATCCCAGGGATCCCATCCCATCTCAGGGATCCCATCCCATCCCAGGGATCCCATCCCAATCCAGGGATCCCATCCCATCCCATCCCAGGGATCCCATCCCATCCCAGGGATCCCATCCCATCCCATCCCATCCCATCCCATCCCATCCTATCCCATCCCATCCCATCCCATCCCATCCCATCCCAGGGGTCCCAACCCATCCCAGGGATCCAATCCCATCCCAGTGATCCCATCCCATCCCAGCTATCCCACCCCAGGGATTCCATCCCATCCCGGGGATCCCATTTCATCTGTCCCCATCCCAGGGATCCCATCCCATCCCATCCCAGGGATCCCATCCCATCCAAACCCATCCCATCCCATCCCTTTCCAGGGATACCATCCCATCCCAGCTATCCCATCCCAGGGTTTCCATCCCATCCCGGGGATCCCATTTCATCTGTTCCCATCCCTGAGATCCCATCCCATCCCATCCCATGGATCCAATCCCATCCCAACCCATCCCATCCCAGGGATCCCATTCCCTTCCCATCACAGGGATCCCATCCCATCCCATCCCATCCCATCCCATCCCATCCCAGGGATCGCATCCCATCCCATCCAATCCCATCCCACCCCATCCCATCCCATTCAATCCCATCCCATCCCATGGATCCAGTCCCATCCCAACCCATCCCATCCCATGGATCCCATCCCATCCCAGGGATCCCATCCCATCCCATCCCATCCCAGGGTTCGCATCCCATCCCATCAAATCCCATCCCATCCCATCCAATCCCATCCCACCCCATCCCATCCAATCCCTTCCCAGCCCATCCCATCCCTTCCCATCCCATCCCATCCCATCCCAGGGATCCCATCCCAGGGATCACATCCCAGGGATCCCATCCCATCCCGGGGATCCCATTTCATCTCTTCCCATCCCAGGGATCCTGTCCCATCCCATCCCAGGGATCCCATCCCATCCCAACCCATCACATCCCATCCCAGGGATCCCATCCCATCCCAGGGATCCCATCCCATCCCGTCCTATCCCATCCCATCCCTTCCCAGCCCATCCCATCCCTTCCCATCCCATACTATCCCATCCCATCTCAACCCATCCCATCCCATCCCATTCCAGGGATACCACCCCATCCCAGCTATCCCATCCCAGGGATTCCATCCCATCCCAGGGATCCCATTTCATCTGTTCCCATCCCTGGGATGCCATCCCATGCCATCCCATCCCATGGATCCAATCCCATCCCAACCCATCCCATCCCATGGATCCCATCCCATCCCAGGGATCCCATCCCATCCCATCCCATCCCAGGGATCCCATCCCATCCCATCCTATCCCATCCCATCCCATCCCAGAGATCCCAAACCATACCAGGGATCCCATACCATCCCAGGGATCCCATCCCATCCCAGCTATCCCATACCAGGGATTCCATCCCATCCCATCCCAGGGATCCCATCCCATCCCATCCAATCCCATCCCATCCCATCCCATCCCAGGGATCCCATACCAGAGATCCCATCCCATCCCCGGGTCCCCATCCCAGGGATTCCATCCCATCCCAACCCATCCCATCCCATGGATCCCATCCCATCCCAGTGATCCCATCCCATCCCATCCCAGGGATCGCATCCCATCCCATCCAATCCCATCCCACCCCATCCCATCCCATTCCATCCCATCCCATCCCATCCCATCCCATCCCATCCAATCCCATCCCATCCGATCCCATCCCATGCCGTCCCAGGGATCCCATCCCATCCCAGGGATCCCATCCCATCCCTTCCCAGCCCATCCCTTCCCATCCCATCCCATCTCATCCCAGGGATCCCATCGCATCCCCGGGATCCCATCCCAGGGATTCCATCCCATCCCAGCGATCCCATCCCATACGAGGGATCACATTCCAGGGATCCCATCCGTAGGATCCCATCTCATCCCATCCCAGGGATCCAATCCCATCCCATCTCATCCCAGGGATCCCATAAGATCCCATCAAACGGTTCCCAACCCATCCCAACCCATCCCATCCCATGGATCCCATCCCAGGGATCCCATCCCAGGGATCCCATACCATCCCAGGGATCCCATCCCATCCCATCCCATCCCATCCCATCCCATCCCATCCCATCCCATCCAGTCCCATCCCATCCCATCCAATCCCATCCCATCCCATCCCATCCCAGGGATCCCATCCCCTCCCATCCCATCCCTTCCCATCCCATCCCATCCCAGGGATCCCATCCCATCCCAGGGATAACATCCCAGGGATCCCATCCCATGCCAGGGATCCCATGTCAGAGATCCCATCCCATCTCACGGATGACATCCCAGGGATTCGATCCCATCCCATCCCATCCCAGGGATCCCATCCCATCTCAACCCATCCCATCCCATCCCATTCCAGGGATACCACCCCATCCCAGCTATCCCATTCCAGCGATTCCATCCCATCCCAGGGATCCCATTTCATCTGTTCCCATCCCTGGGATCCCATCCCATCCCATCCCATCCCATGGATCCAATCCCATCCCATCCCATCCCATCCCATGGATCCCATCCCATCCCAGTGATCCCATCCCATCCCAGGGATCGCATCCCATCCCATCCAATCCCATCCCACCCCATCCCATCCCATTCCATCCCATCCTATCCCATCCCATCCCATCCCATCCCATCCCATCCCATCCAATCCCATCCCAGGGATCCCAACCCATCCCAGGGATCCCATCCCATCCCAGGGATCCCATCCAATCCCAGGGATCCCATCCCATCCCATCCTATCCCATCCCATCCCATCCCATCCCATCCCATCCCATCCCATCCCAGAGATCCCAACCCATACCAGGGATCCCATCCCATACCATCCCATCCCAGAGATCCCAACCCATACCAGGGATCCCATCCCATCCCAGGGATCCCATCCCATCCCAGCTATCCCATCCCAGGGATTCCATCCCATCCCGGGGATCCCATTTCATCTGTTCCCATCCCAGGGATCCCATCGCATCCCATCCCAGGGATCCAATCCCATCCCATCTCATGCCAGGGATCCCATAAGATCCCATCAAACGGTTCCCCACCCATCCCAACCCATCCCATCCCATGGATCCCATCCCAGGGATCCCATCCCAGGGATCCCATACCATCCCAGGGATCCCATACCATCCCATCCCATCCCATCCCATCCCATCCCATCCCATCCCATCCAGTCCCATCCCATCCCATCCCATCCCATCCCATCCCATCCCATCCCATCCCATCCCATCCCTATCATCCCTGCTATCTCATGCCAGGTATTCCATCTCATCCCAGGGATCCCATCCCAGGGATCCCATCCCCTCCCATCCCATCCCTTCCCATCCCATCCCATCCCAGCGATCCCATCCCATCCCATCCCAACCCAATCATCCCTGCTATCTCATGCCAGGTATTCCATCTCATCCCAGGGATCCAATCCCAGGGATCCCACCCCCTCCCATCCCATCCCTTCCCATCCCATCCCATCCCAGGGATCCCATCCCATCCCAGGGATAACATCCCAGGGATCCCATCCCATGCCTGGGATCCCATGTCAGAGATCCCATCCCATCTCACAGATGCCATCCCAGGGATTCGAACCCATCCCATCCCAGGAATCCCATTCCAGGGATCCCATCCCATCCCATCCCAGGGATCCCATCCCATCCCAGGGATCCCATCCCATCCCAACCAATCCCATCCGATCCCATCCCAGGTATCCCATCCCAGGGATCCCATCCCGTGGCAGCGCAGGGGTCCCATCCCATCCCATAGCAGGGATCCCATCCCAGCCCATCTCATCCCAGGGATCCCATCCCAGCCCATCTCATCCCAGGGATCCCATGCCATCCCATCCCATCCCAGGCATCCCATCCCAGGGATCCTATCCCATCCCAGGGATCCCATCCCATGCCATCCCAGGGATCGCATCCCATCCCATCCAATCCCATCCCACCCCATCGCATCCCATTCCATCCCAACCCATCCCATCCTATCCCATTCGCATCCCATCCCATCCCATCCCAGGGATCCCATCCCAGCCCATCTCATCCCAGGGATCCCATCCCATCCCATCCCATCCCATCCCATCCCAGGCATCCCATCCCAGGGATCCAATCCCATCCCAGGGATTCCATCCCAGGGATCTTATACCATCCCAGGGATCCAATCCCATCCCAGCTATCCCATCCCAGGGATTCCACCCCATCCCAGGGATCCTATCCCATCTGTTCCCATCCCAGGTATCCTATCCCACCCCGTCCCATCCAAGGGATCCCATCCATTCCCAACCCAGGAATCCCATCCCTTCCCTTTCCAGGGATCCCATCCCATCCCACGGATCCCATCCCATCCCACAGATCCCATCCCATCCCAGGGATCCCATCCCAATCCAGGGATCCCATCCCATCCCATCTCAGGGATCCCATCCCGTCCCAGGGATCCCATCCCAATCCAGGGATCCCATCCCATCCCATCCCAGGGATCCCATCCCATCCCAGGGATCCCATCCCATCCCATCCCATCCCAGGGGTCCCAACCCATCCCAGGGATCCAATCCCATCCCAGGGATCCCATCCCATCCCAGCTATCCCACCCCAGGGATTCCATCCCATCCCGGGGATCCCATTTCATCTGTCCCCATCCCAGGGATCCCATCCCATCCCATCCCAGGGATCCCATCCCATCCAAACCCATCCCATCCCATCCCTTTCCAGGGATACCATCCCATCCCAGCTATCCCATCCCAGGGTTTCCATCCCATCCCGGGGATCCCATTTCATCTGTTCCCATGCCTGGGATCCCATCCCATCCCATCCCATGGATCCAATCCCATCCCAACCCATCCCATCCCAGGGATCCCATCCCTTCCCATCCCAGGGATCCCATCCCAGGGATCCCATCCCATCCCATCCCAGGGATCGCATCCCATCCCATCCAATCCCATCCCACCCCATCCCATCCCATTCAATCCCATCCCATCCCATGGATCCAGTCCCATCCCAACCCATCCCATCCCATGGATCCCATCCCATCCCAGGGATCCCATCCCATCCCATCCCATCCCATCCCATCCCATCCCAGGGATCGCATCCCATCCCATCAAATCCCATCCCATCCCATCCAATCCCATCCCACCCCATCCCATCCCATCCCTTCCCAGCCCATCCCATCCCTTCCCATCCCATCCCATCCCATCCCATCCCATCCCATCCCATCCCATCCCATCCCAATCATCCCTGCTATCTCATGCCAGGTATTCCATCTCATCCCAGGGATCCAATCCCAGGGATCCCATCCCCTCCCATCCCATCCCTTCCCATCCCATCCCATCCCAGCGATCCCATCCCATCCCATCCCATCCCATCCCAATCATCCCTGCTATCTCATGCCAGGTATTCCATCTCATCCCAGGGATCCAATCCCAGGGATCCCACCCCCTCCCATCCCATCCCTTCCCATCCCATCCCATCCCAGGGATCCCATCCCATCCCAGGGATAACATCCCAGGGATCCCATCCCATGCCTGGGATCCCATGTCAGAGATCCCATCCCATCTCACAGATGCCATCCCAGGGATTCGAACCCATCCCATCCCAGGAATCCCATTCCAGGGATCCCATCCCATCCCATCCCAGGGATCCCATCCCATCCCAGGGATCCCATCCCATCCCAACCAATCCCATCCGATCCCATCCCAGGTATCCCATCCCAGGGATCCCATCCCGTGGCAGCGCAGGGGTCCCATCCCATCCCATAGCAGGGATCCCATCCCAGCCCATCTCATCCCAGGGATCCCATCCCAGCCCATCTCATCCCAGGGATCCCATGCCATCCCATCCCATCCCAGGCATCCCATCCCAGGGATCCTATCCCATCCCAGGGATCCCATCCCATGCCATCCCAGGGATCGCATCCCATCCCATCCAATCCCATCCCACCCCATCGCATCCCATTCCATCCGAACCCATCCCATCCTATCCCATTCGCATCCCATCCCATCCCATCCCATCCCAGGGATCCCATCCCATCCCATCCCATCCCATCCCATCCCATCCCATCCCATCCCAGGCATCCCATCCCAGGGATCCAATCCCATCCCAGGGATTCCATCCCAGGGATCTTATACCATCCCAGGGATCCAATCCCATCCCAGCTATCCCATCCCAGGGATTCCACCCCATCCCAGGGATCCTATCCCATCTGTTCCCATCCCAGGTATCTTATCCCACCCCGTCCCATCCAAGGGATCCCATCCATTCCCAACCCAGGAATCCCATCCCTTCCCTTTCCAGGGATCCCATCCCATCCCACGGATCCCATCCCATCCCACAGATCCCATCCCATCCCAGGGATCCCATCCCAATCCAGGGATCCCATCCCATCCCATCTCAGGGATCCCATCCCGTCCCAGGGATCCCATCCCAATCCAGGGATCCCATCCCATCCCATCCCAGGGATCCCATCCCATCCCAGGGATCCCATCCCATCCCATCCCATCCCATCCCATCCCAGGGGTCCCAACCCATCCCAGGGATCCAATCCCATCCCAGGGATCCCATCCCATCCCAGCTATCCCACCCCAGGGATTCCATCCCATCCCGGGGATCCCATTTCATCTGTCCCCATCCCAGGGATCCCATCCCATCCCATCCCAGGGATCCCATCCCATCCAAACCCATCCCATCCCATCCCATCCCTTTCCAGGGATACCATCCCATCCCAGCTATCCCATCCCAGGGTTTCCATCCCATCCCGGGGATCCCATTTCATCTGTTCCCATCCCTGGGATCCCATCCCATCCCATCCCATGGATCCAATCCCATCCCAACCCATCCCATCCCAGGGATCCCATCCCTTCCCATCCCAGGGATCCCATCCCAGGGATCCCATCCCATCCCATCCCAGGGATCGCATCCCATCCCATCCAATCCCATCCCACCCCATCCCATCCCATTCAATCCCATCCCATCCCATGGATCCAGTCCCATCCCAACCCATCCCATCCCATGGATCCCATCCCATCCCAGGGATCCCATCGCATCCCATCCCATCCCATCCCATCCCAGGGATCGCATCCCATCCCATCAAATCCCATCCCATCCAATCCCATCCCACCCCATCCCATCCCTTCCCATCCCATCCAATCCCATCCCACCCCATCCCATCCCATCCCATTCCATCCCATCCCATCCCATCCCATCCCATCCCATCCGATCCCATCCCATGCCGTCCCAGGGATCCCATCCCATCCCAGGGATCCCATCCCATCCCTTCCCAGCCCATCCCATCCCTTCCCATCCCATCCCATCCCATCCCATCCCATCCCATCCCATCCCATCCCAGGGATCCCATCGCATCCCCGGGATCCCATCCCAGGGATTCCATCCCATCCCATACGAGGGATCACATTCCAGGGATCCCATCCGTAGGATCCCATCTCATCCCATCCCAGGGATCCAATCCCATCACATCTCATCCCAGGGATCCCATAAGATCCCATCAAACGGTTCCCAACCCATCCCAACCCATCCCATCCCATGGATCCCATCCCAGGGATCCCATCCCAGGGATCCCATACCATCCCAGGGATCCCATCCCATCCCATCCCATCCCATCCAATCCAGTCCCATCCCATCCCATCCAATCCCATCCCATCCCATCCCAGGGATCCCATCCCATGCCAGGGATCCCATGTCAGAGATCCCATCCCATCTCACGGATGCCATCCCAGGGATTCGATCCCATCCCATCCCATCCCAGGGATCCCATCCCATCTCAACCCATCCCATCCCATCCCATTCCAGGGATACCACCCCATCCCAGCTATCCCATCCCAGGGATTCCATCCCTTCCCATCCCAGGGATCCCATCCCATCCCATCCCATCCCATCCCAGGGATCGCATCCCATCCCATCCAATCCCATCCCACCCCATCCCATCCCATTCAATCCCATCCCATCCCATGGATCCAGTCCCATCCCAACCCATCCCATCCCATGGATCCCATCCCATCCCAGGGATCCCATCCCATCCCATCCCATCCCATCCCAGGGATCGCATCCCATCCCATCAAATCCCATCCCATCCCATCCAATCCCATCCCACCCCATCCCATCCCATCCCTTCCCAGCCCATCCCATCCCTTCCCATCCCATCCCATCCCATCCCATCCCATCCCATCCCATCCCATCCCATCCCATCCCATCCCATCCCAATCATCCCTGCTATCTCATGCCAGGTATTCCATCTCATCCCAGGGATCCAATCCCAGGGATCCCATCCCCTCCCATCCCATCCCTTCCCATCCCATCCCATCCCAGGGATCACATCCCAGGGATCCCATCCCATCCCGGGGATCCCATTTCATCTCTTCCCATCCCAGGGATCCCGTCCCATCCCATCCCAGGGATCCCATCCCATCCCAGGGATCCCATCCAATCCCAGGGATCCCATCCCATCCCATCCTATCCTATCCCATCCCATCCCATCCTATCCCATCCCATCCCTTCCCAGCCCATCCCATCCCTTCCCATCCCATCCTATCCCATCCCATCTCAACCCATCCCATCCCATCCCATTCCAGGGATACCACCCCATCCCAGCTATCCCATCCCAGGGATTCCATCCCATCCCAGGGATCCCATTTCATCTGTTCCCATCCCTGGGATTCCATCCCATCCCATCCCATCCCATGGATCCAATCCCATCCCAACCCATCCCATCCCATGGATCCCATCCCATCCCAGGGATCCCATCCCATCCCATCCCAGGGATCGCATCCCATCCCATCCAATCCCATCCCACCCCATCCCATCCCATTCCATCCCATCCTATCCCATCCCATCCCATCCCATCTCATCCCATCCCATCCCATCCCATCCCATCCCATCCCATCCCAGAGATCCCAAACCATACCAGGGATCCCATCCCATCCCAGGGATCCCATCCCATCCCAGCTATCCCATACCAGGGATTCCATCCCATCCCATCCCATCCCAGGGATCCCATCCCAACCCATCCCATCCCATCCCATTCCAGGGATACCATCCCATCCCAGCTATCCCATCCCAGGGATTCCATCCCATCCCAGGGATCCCATTTCATCTGTTTCCATCCTTGGGATCCCATCCCATCCCATCGCATCCCATGGATCCAATCCCATCCCATCCAATCCCATCCCACCCCATCCCATCCCATTCCATCCCATCCCATCCCATCCCATCCCATCCCATCCCATCCCATCCCATCCCATCCCATCCCATCCCAGGGATCCCATCGCATCCCTTCCCAGCCCATCCCATCCCTTCCCATCCCATCCCATCCCATCCCATCCCATCCCATCCCATCCCATCCCATCCCATCCCAGGCATCCCATCCCAGGGATCCAATCCCATCCCAGGGATTCCATCCCAGGGATCTTATACCATCCCAGGGATCCAATCCCATCCCAGCTATCCCATCCCAGGGATTCCACCCCATCCCAGGGATCCTATCCCATCTGTTCCCATCCCAGGTATCCTATCCCACCCCGTCCCATCCAAGGGATCCCATCCATTCCCAACCCAGGAATCCCATCCCTTCCCTTTCCAGGGATCCCATCCCATCCCACGGATCCCATCCCATCCCACAGATCCCATCCCATCCCAGGGATCCCATCCCAATCCAGGGATCCCATCCCATCCCATCTCAGGGATCCCATCCCGTCCCAGGGATCCCATCCCAATCCAGGGATCCCATCCCATCCCATCCCAGGGATCCCATCCCATCCCAGGGATCCCATCCCATCCCATCCCATCCCATCCCATCCCATCCCAGGGGTCCCAACCCATCCCAGGGATCCAATCCCATCCCAGGGATCCCATCCCATCCCAGCTATCCCACCCCAGGGATTCCATCCCATCCCGGGGATCCCATTTCATCTGTCCCCATCCCTGGGATCCCATCCCATCCCATCCCAGGGATCCCATCCCATCCAAACCCATCCCATCCCATCCCATCCCTTTCCAGGGATACCATCCCATCCCAGCTATCCCATCCCAGGGTTTCCATCCCATCCCGGGGATCCCATTTCATCTGTTCCCATCCCTGGGATCCCATCCCATCCCATCCCATGGATCCAATCCCATCCCAACCCATCCCATCCCAGGGATCCCATCCCTTCCCATCCCAGGGATCCCATCCCAGGGATCCCATCCCATCCCATCCCAGGGATCGCATCCCATCCCATCCAATCCCATCCCACCCCATCCCATCTCATTCAATCCCATCCCATCCCATGGATCCAGTCCCATCCCAACCCATCCCATCCCATGGATCCCATCCCATCCCAGGGATCCCATCCCATCCCATCCCATCCCATCCCATCCCAGGGATCGCATCCCATCCCATCAAATCCCATCCCATCCCATCCCATCCAATCCCATCCCACCCCATCCCATCCCATCCCTTCCCAGCCCATCCCATCCCTTCCCATCCCATCCCATCCCATCCCATCCCATCCCATCCCATCCCATCCCATCCCATCCCAATCATCCCTGCTATCTCATGCCAGGTATTCCATCTCATCCCAGGGATCCAATCCCAGGGATCCCATCCCCTCCCATCCCATCCCTTCCCATCCCATCCCATCCCAGGGATCACATCCCAGGGATCCCATCCCATCCCGGGGATCCCATTTCATCTCTTCCCATCCCAGGGATCCCGTCCCATCCCATCCCAGGGATCCCATGCCATCCCAACCCATCCCATACCATCCCAGGGATCCCACCCCATCCCAGGGATCCTATCCCATCCCATCCCATCCTATCCCATCCCATCCCTTCCCAGCCCATCCCATCCCTTCCCATCCCATCCTATCCCATCCCATCTCAACCCATCCCATCCCATCCCATTCCAGGGATACCACCCCATCCCAGCTATCCCATCCCAGGGATTCCATCCCATCCCAGGGATCCCATTTCATCTGTTCCCATCCCTGGGATTCCATCCCATCCCATCCCATCCCATGGATCCAACCCCATCCCAACCCATCCCATCCCATGGATCCCATCCCATCCCAGGGATCCCATCCCATCCCATCCCAGGGATCGCATCCCATCCCATCCAATCCCATCCCACCCCATCCCATCCCATTCCATCCCATCCCATCCCAGAGATCCCATCCCATCCCATCCCATCCCATCCCATCCCATCCCATCCCATCCCATCCCATCCCAGGGATCCCATCCAATCCCATCCCATCCCATCCTATCCCATCCCATCCCATCCCATCCCATCCCATCCCAGAGATCCCAAACCATACCAGGGATCCCATCCCATCCCAGCTATCCCATACCAGGGATTCCATCCCATCCCATCCCAGGGATCCCATCCCATCCCAACCCATCCCATCCCATCCCATTCCAGGGATACCATCCCATCCCAGCTATCCCATCCCAGGGATTCCATCCCATCCCAGGGATCCCATTTCATCTGTTTCCATCCTTGGGATCCCATCCCATCCCATCGCATCCCATGGATCCAATCCCATCCCAACCCATCCCATCCCATGGATCCCATCCCATCCCAGGGATCCCATCCCATCCCATCCCAGGGATCGCATCCCATCCCATCCAATCCCATCCCACCCCATCCCATCCCATTCCATCCCATCCCATCCCATCCCATCCCATCCCATCCCATCCCATCCCATCCGATCCCATCCCATGCCGTCCCAGGGATCCCATCCCATCCCAGGGATCCCATCCCATCCCTTCCCAGCCCATCCCATCCCTTCCCATCCCATCCCATCCCATCCCATCCCATCCCATCCCATCCCATCCCATCCCATCCCATCCCATCCCATCCCAGGGATCCCATGGCATCCCCGGGATCCCATCCCAGGGATTCCATCCCATCCCATACGAGGGATCACATTCCAGGGATCCCATCCGTAGGATCCCATCTCATCCCATCCCAGGGATCCAATCCCATCACATCTCATCCCAGGGATCCCATAAGATCCCATCAAACGGTTCCCAACCCATCCCAACCCATCCCATCCCATGGATCCCATCCCAGGGATCCCATCCCAGGGATCCCATACCATCCCAGGGATCCCATCCCATCCCATCCCATCCCATCCCATCCAGTCCCATCCCATCCCATCCAATCCCATCCCATCCCATCCCAGGGATCCCATCCCATGCCAGGGATCCCATGTCAGAGATCCCATCCCATCTCACGGATGCCATCCCAGGGATTCGATCCCATCCCATCCCATCCCAGGGATCCCATCCCATCTCAACCCATCCCATCCCATCCCATTCCAGGGATACCACCCCATCCCAGCTATCCCATCCCAGGGATTCCATCCCTTCCCATCCCAGGGATCCCATCCCATCCCATCCCATCCCATCCCATCCCATCCCAGGGATCGCATCCCATCCCATCCAATCCCATCCCACCCCATCCCATCCCATTCAATCCCATCCCATCCCATGGATCCAGTCCCATCCCAACCCATCCCATCCCATGGATCCCATCCCATCCCAGGGATCCCATCCCATCCCATCCCATCCCAGGGATCGCATCCCATCCCATCAAATCCCATCCCATCCCATCCAATCCCATCCCACCCCATCCCATCCCATCCCTTCCCAGCCCATCCCATCCCTTCCCATCCCATCCCATCCCATCCCATCCCATCCCATCCCATCCCATCCCTTCCCATCCCATCCCATCCCATCCCATCCCATCCCATCCCATCCCATCCCATCCCATCCCATCCCATCCCATCCCATCCCATCCCAATCATCCCTGCTATCTCATGCCAGGTATTCCATCTCATCCCAGGGATCCAATCCCAGGGATCCCATCCCCTCCCATCCCATCCCTTCCCATCCCATCCCATCCCAGGGATCACATCCCAGGGATCCCATCCCATCCCGGGGATCCCGTTTCATCTCTTCCCATCCCAGGGATCCCGTCCCATCCCATCCCAGGGATCCCATCCCATCCCAGGGATCCCATCCAATCCCAGGGATCCCATCCCATCCCATCCTATCCTATCCCATCCCATCCCATCCTATCCCATCCCATCCCTTCCCAGCCCATCCCATCCCTTCCCATCCCATCCTATCCCATCCCATCTCAACCCATCCCATCCCATCCCATTCCAGGGATACCACCCCATCCCAGCTATCCCATCCCAGGGATTCCATCCCATCCCAGGGATCCCATTTCATCTGTTCCCATCCCTGGGATTCCATCCCATCCCATCCCATCCCATGGATCCAATCCCATCCCAACCCATCCCATCCCATGGATCCCATCCCATCCCAGGGATCCCATCCCATCCCATCCCAGGGATCGCATCCCATCCCATCCAATCCCATCCCACCCCATCCCATCCCATTCCATCCCATCCTATCCCATCCCATCCCATCCCATCCCATCCCATCCCATCCCATCCCATCCCATCCCATCCCATCCCATCCCATCCCATCCTATCTCATCCCATCCCATCCCATCCCATCCCATCCCATCCCATCCCATCCCAGAGATCCCAAACCATACCAGGGATCCCATCCCATCCCAGGGATCCCATCCCATCCCAGCTATCCCATACCAGGGATTCCATCCCATCCCATCCCATCCCAGGGATCCCATCCCATCCCATCCCATCCCATCCCATTCCAGGGATACCACCCCATCCCAGCTATCCCATCCCAGGGATTCCATCCCATCCCAGGGATCCCATTTCATCTGTTCCCATCCCTGGGATCCCATCCCAGTGATCCCATCCCATCCCATCCCATGGATCCAATCCCATCCCAACCCATCCCATCCCATGGATCCCATCCCATCCCAGAGATCCCATCCCATCCCAGGGATCGCATCCCATCCCATCCAATCCCATCCCACCCCATCCCATCCCATCCCATCCCATCCCATCCCATCCCATCCCATCCCATCCCATCCCATCCCATCCCAGGGATCCCATCGCATCCCTTCCCAGCCCATCCCATCCCTTCCCATCCCATCCCAGGGATCCCATCCCATCCCTTCCCAGCCCATCCCATCCCTTCCCATCCCATCCCATCCCATCCCATCCCATCCCATCCCATCCCATCCCATCCCATCCCATCCCATCCCAGGGATCCCATCGCATCCCTTCCCAGCCCATCCCATCCCTTCCCATCCCATCCCATCCCATCCCATCCCATCCCATCCCATCCCATCCCAGGGATCCCATCGCATCCCCGGGATCCCATCCCAGGGATTCCATCCCATCCCAGGGATCCCATCCCATACGATGGATCACATTCCAGGGATCCCATCCGTAGGATCCCATCTCATCCCATCCCAGGGATCCAATCCCATCCCATCTCATCCCAGGGATCCCATAAGATCCCATCAAACGGTTCCCAACCCATCCCAACCCATCCCATCCCATGGATCCCATCCCAGGGATCCCATCCCAGGGATCCCATACCATCCCAGGGATCCCATCCCATCCCATCCCATCCCATCCCATCCCATCCAGTCCCATCCCATCCCATCCAGTCCCATCCCATCCCATCCCAGGGATCCCATCCCATGCCAGGGATCCCATGTCAGAGATCCCATCCCATCTCACGGATGCCATCCCAGGGATTCGATCCCATCCAATCCCATCCCAGGGATCCCATCCCATCTCAACCCATCCCATCCCATCCCATTCCAGGGATACCACCCCATCCCAGCTATCCCATCCCAGGGATTCCATCCCATCCCAGGGATCCCATTTCATCTGTTCCCATCCCTGGGATCCCATCCCATCCCATCCCATCCCATGGATCCAATCCCATCCCAGCCCATCTCATCCCAGGGATCCCATCCCATCCCATCCCATCCCATCCCATCCCATCCCATCCCAGGCATCCCATCCCAGGGATCCAATCCCATCCCAGGGATTCCATCCCAGGGATCTTATACCATCCCAGGGATACCACCCCATCCCAGCTATCCCATCCCAGGGATTCCATCCCATCCCAGGGATCCCATTTCATCTGTTCCCATCCCTGGGATCCCATCCCATCCCATCCCATCCCACGGATCCAATCCCATCCAAACCCATCCCATCCCATGGATCCCATCCCATCCCAGTGATCCCATCCCATCCCATCCCAGGGATCGCATCCCATCCCATCCAATCCCATCCCACCCCATCCCATCCCATTCCATCCCATCCTATCCCATCCCATCCCATCCCATCCCATCCCAGGGATCCCAACCCATCCCAGGGATCCCATCCCATCCCAGGGAACCCATCCAATCCCAGGGATCCCATCCCATCCCATCCCAGAGATCCCAACCCATACGAGGGATCCCATCCCATCCCAGGGATCCCATCCCATCCCAGCTATCCCATCCCAGGGATTCCATCCCATCCCGGGGATCCCATTTCATCTGTTCCCATCCCAGGGATCCCATCGCATCCCATCCCAGGGATCCAATCCCATCCCATCTCATCCCAGGGATCCCATAAGATCCCATCAAACGGTTCCCCACCCATCCCAACACATCCCATCCCATGGATCCCATCCCAGGGATCCCATCCCAGGGATCCCATACCATCCCAGGGATCCCATCCCATCCCATCCCATCCCATCCCATCCAGTCCCATCCCATCCCATCCCATCCCATCCCATCCCATCCCATCCCATCCCATCCCATCCCAGGGATCCCAACCCATCCCAGGGATGCCATCCCATCCCAGGGATCCCATCCAATCCCAGGGATCCCATCCCATCCCATCCTATCCCATCCCATCCCATCCCATCCCATCCCATCCCAGAGATCCCAACCCATACCAGGGATCCCATCCCATCCCAGAGATCCCAACCCATACCAGGGATCCCATCCCATCCCAGGGATCCCATCCCATCCCAGCTATCCCGTCCCCGGGATTCCATCCCATCCCGGGGATCCCATTTCATCTGTTCCCATCCCAGGGATCCCATCGCATCCCATCCCAGGGATCCAATCCCATCCCATCTCATCCCAGGGATCCCATAAGATCCCATCAAACGGTTCCCCACCCATCCCAACCCATCCCATCCCAGGGATCCCATCCCAGGGATCCCATCCCAGGGATCCCATCCCATCGCATTCCCATCCCATCCCATCCCATCCAGTCCCATCCCATCCCATCCCATCCCAATCATCCCTGCTATCTCATGCCAGGTATTCCATCTCATCCCAGGGATCCAATTCCAGGGATCCCATCCCCTCCCATCCCATCCCTTCCCATCCCATCCCATCCCAGGGATCCCATCCCATCCCATCCCATCCCATCCCATCCCATCCCATCCCATCCCATCCCATCCCATCCCATCCCAGGGATCCCATCGCATCCCCGGGATCCCATCCCAGGGATTCCATCCCATCCCAGGGATCCCATCCCATACGAGGGATCACATTCCAGGGATCCCATCCGTAGGATCCCATCTCATCCCATCCCAGGGATCCCATCCCATCCCATCCCAGAGATCCCAACCCATACCAGGGATCCCATCCCATCCCATCCCATCCCAGAGATCCCAACCCATACCAGGGATCTCATCCCATCCCAGGGATCCCATCCCATCCCAGCTATCCCATCCCAGGGATTCCATCCCATCCCGGGGATCCCATTTCATCTGTTCCCATTCCAGGGATCCCATCGCATCCCATCCCAGGGATCCAATCCCATCCCATCAAACGGTTCCCCACCCATCCCAACCCATCCCATCCCATGGATCCCATCCCAGGGATCCCATCCCAGGGATCCCATACCATCCCAGGGATCCCATCCCATCGCATTCCCATCCCATCCCATCCCATTCCAGGGATACCACCCCATCCCATCCCATCCCATCCCATCCCATCCCATCCCATCCCATCCCATCCCATCCCATCCCAATCATCCCTGCTATCTCATGCCAGGTATTCCATCTCATCCCAGGGATCCAATCCCAGGGATCCCATCCCCTCCCATCCCATCCCTTCCCATCCCATCCCATCCCAGGGATCCCATCCCATCCCATCCCATCCCATCCCATCCCATCCCATCCCAGGGATCCCATCGCATCCCCGGGATCCCATCCCAGGGATTCCATCCCATCCCAGGGATCCCATCCCATACGAGGGATCACATTCCAGGGATCCCATCCGTAGGATCCCATCTCATCCCATCCCAGGCATCCAATCCCATCCCATCTCATCCCAGGGATCCCATAAGATCCCATCAAACGGTTCCCAACCCATCCCAACCCATCCCATCCCATGGATCCCATCCCAGGGATCCCATCCCAGGGATCCCATACCATCCCAGGGATCCCATCCCATCCCATCCCATCCCATCCAGTCCCATCCCATCCCATCCAATCCCATCCCATCCCATCCCAGGGATCCCATCCCATCCCAGGGATAACATCCCAGGGATCCCATCCCCTCCCATCCCATCCCTTCCCATCCCAGGGATCCCATCCCATCCCAGGGATAACATCCCAGGGATCCCATCCCATGCCAGGGATCCCATCCCAGAGATCCCATCCCATCTCACGGATGCCATCCCAGGGATTCGATCCCATCCCATCCCATCCCAGGGATCCCATCCCATCTCAACCCATCCCATCCCATCCCATCCCATTCCAGGGATACCACCCCATCCCAGCTATCCCATCCCAGGGATTCCATCCCATCCCAGGGATCCCATTTCATCTGTTCCCATCCCTGGGATCCCATCCCAGTGATCCCATCCCATCCCATCCCATGGATCCAATCCCATCCCAACCCATCCCATCCCACCCCATCCCATCCCATTCCATCCCATCCTATCCCATCCCATCCCATCCCATCCCATCCCATCCCATCCCAGGGATCCCAACCCATCCCAGGGATCCCATCCCATCCCAGGGATCCCATCCAATCCCAGGGATCCCATCCCATCCCATCCCAGAGATCCCAACCCATACGAGGGATCCCATCCCATCCCAGGGATCCCATCCCATCCCAGCTATCCCATCCCAGGGATTCCATCCCATCCCGGGGATCCCATTTCATCTGTTCCCATCCCAGGGATCCCATCGCATCCCATCCCAGGGATCCAATCCCATCCCATCTCATCCCAGGGATCCCATAAGATCCCATCAAACGGTTCCCCACACATCCCAACACATCCCATCCCATGGATCCCATCCCAGGGATCCCATCCCAGGGATCCCATACCATCCCAGGGATCCCATCCCAGGGATCCCATCCCATCCCATCCCATCCCATCCCATCCCATCCCATCCCATCCCATCCCATCCAGTCCCATCCCATCCCATCCCATCCCATCCCATCCCATCCCATCCCATCCCAGGGATCCCAACCCATCCCAGGGATGCCATCCCAACCCAGGGATCCCATCCAATCCCAGGGATCCCATCCCATCCCATCCTATCCCATCCCATCCCATCCCATCCCATCCCAGAGATCCCAACCCATCCCAGGGATCCCATCCCATCCCAGGGATCCCATCCCATCCCAGCTATCCCGTCCCAGGGATTCCATCCCATCCCGGGGATCCCATTTCATCTGTTCCCATCCCAGGGATCCCATCGCATCCCATCCCAGGGATCCAATCCCATCCCATCTCATCCCAGGGATCCCATAAGATCCCATCAAACGGTTCCCCACCCATCCCAACCCATCCCATCCCATGGATCCCATCCCAGGGATCCCATCCCAGGGATCCCATCCCATCGCATTCCCATCCCATCCCATCCCATCCCATCCAGTCCCATCCCATCCCATCCCATCCCAATCATCCCTGCTATCTCATGCCAGGTATTCCATCTCATCCCAGGGATCCAATTCCAGGGATCCCATCCCCTCCCATCCCATCCCTTCCCATCCCATCCCATCCCAGGGATCCCATCCCATCCCATCCCATCCCATCCCATCCCACCCCAGGGATCCCATCGCATCCCCGGGATCCCATCCCAGGGATTCCATCCCATCCCAGGGATCCCATCCCATACGAGGGATCACATTCCAGGGATCCCATCCGTAGGATCCCATCTCATCCCATCCCAGGGATCCCATCCCATCCCATCTCATACCAGGGATCCCATAAGATCCCATCAAACGGTTCCCAACCCATCCCAACCCATCCCATCCCATGGATCCCATCCCAGGGATCCCATCCCAGGGATCCCATACCATCCCAGGGATCCCATCCCATCCCATCCCATCCCATCCCATCCAGTCCCATCCCATCCCATCCAATCCCATCCCATCCCATCCCATCCCATCCCAGGGATCCCATCCCATCCCAGGGATAACATCCCAGGGATCCCATCCCCTCCCATCCCATCCCTTCCCATCCCATCCCATCCCAGGGATCCCATCCCATCCCAGGGATAACATCCCAGGGATCCCATCCCATGCCAGGGATCCCATGTCAGAGATCCCATCCCATCTCACGGATGCCATCCCAGGGATTCGATCCCATCCCATCCCAGGGATCCCATCCCATCTCAACCCATCCCATCCCATCCCATTCCAGGGATACCACCCCATCCCAGCTATCCCATCCCAGGGATTCCATCCCATCCCAGGGATCCCATTTCATCTGTTCCCATCCCTGGGATCCCATCCCATCCCATCCCATCCCATCCCATGGATCCAATCCCATCCCAACCCATCCCATCCCATGGATCCCATCCCATCCCAGTGATCCCATCCCATCCCATCCCAGGGATCCCAACCCATCCCAGGGATCCCATCCCATCCCATCCCAGGGATCCCATCCAATCCCAGGGATCCCATCCCATCCCATCCTATCCCATCCCATCCCATCCCATCCCATCCCAGAGATCCCAACCCATACCAGGGATCCCATCCCATCCCATCCCATCCCATCCCAGAGATCCCAACCCATTCCAGGGATCCCATCCCATCCCAGGGATCCCATCCCATCCCAGCTATCCCATCCCAGGGATTCCATCCCATCCCGGGGATCCCATTTCATCTGTTCCCATCCCTGGGATCCAATCCCATCCCATCTCATCCCAGGGATCCCATAAGATCCCATCAAACGGTTCCCCACCCTTCCCAAGCCATCCCATCCCATGGATCCCATCCCAGGGATCCCATCCCAGGGATCCCATACCATCCCAGGGATCCCATCCCATCCCATCCCATCCCATCCAGTCCCATCCCATCCCATCCCATCCCATCCCATCCCATCCCATCCCATCCCAATCATCCCTGCTATCTCATGCCAGGTATTCCATCTCATCCCAGGGATCCAATCCCAGGGATCCCATCCCCTCCCATCCCATCCCTTCCCATCCCATCCCATCCCAGGGATAACATCCCAGGGATCCCATCCCATGCCAGGGATCCCATCCCAGAGATCCCATCCCATCTCACGGATGCCATCCCAGGGATTCGATCCCATCCCATCCCATCCCAGGGATCCCATCCCATCTCAACCCATCCCATCCCATCCCATTCCAGGGATACCACCCCATCCCAGCTATCCCATCCCAGGGATTCCATCCCATCCCAGGGATCCCATTTCATCTGTTCCCATCCCTGGGATCCCATCCCA
Source organism: Sturnus vulgaris (assembly GCF_052056855.1). NCBI lineage: Eukaryota > Metazoa > Chordata > Aves > Passeriformes > Sturnidae > Sturnus > Sturnus vulgaris. Next base: position 5,841,103 of record NC_142282.1, on the reverse strand, counting down.
TCCCATCCCATCCCATCCCATGGATCCAATCCCATCCCAACCCATCCCATCCCATGGATCCCATCCCATCCCAGTGATCCCATCCCATCCCATCCCAGGGATCGCATCCCATCCCATCCAATCCCATCCCACCCCATCCCATCCCATTCCATCCCATCCTATCCCATCCCATCCCATCCCATCCCATCCCATCCCATCCCATCCCAGGGATCCCAACCCATCCCAGGGATCCCATCCCATCCCAGGGATCCCATCCAATCCCAGGGATCCCATCCCATCCCATCCTATCCCATCCCATCCCATCCCATCCCATCCCATCCCATCCCATCCCAGAGATCCCAACACATACCAGGGATCCCATCCCATCCCATCCCATCCCAGAGATCCCAACCCATACCAGGGATCCCATCCCATCCCAGGGATCCCATCCCATCCCAGCTATCCCATCCCAGGGATTCCATCCCATCCCGGGGATCCCATTTCATCTGTTCCCATCCCAGGGATCCCATCGCATCCCATCCCAGGGATCCAATCCCATCCCATCAAACGGTTCCCCACCCATCCCAACCCATCCCATCCCATGGATCCCATCCCAGGGATCCCATCCCAGGGATCCCATACCATCCCAGGGATCCCATCCCATCGCATTCCCATCCCATCCCATCCCATCCCATCCAGTCCCATCCCATCCCATCCCATCCCATCCCATCCCATCCCATCCCATCCCATCCCAATCATCCCTGCTATCTCATGCCAGGTATTCCATCTCATCCCAGGGATCCAATCCCAGGGATCCCATCCCCTCCCATCCCATCCCTTCCCATCCCATCCCATCCCATCCCAGGGATCCCATCCCATCCCAGGGATAACATCCCAGGGATCCCATCCCATGCCAGGGATCCCATCCCAGAGATCCCATCCCATCTCACGGATGCCATCCCAGGGATTCGATCCCATCCCATCCCATCCCAGGGATCCCATCCCATCTCAACCCATCCCATCCCATCCCATTCCAGGGATACCACCCCATCCCAGCTATCCCATCCCAGGGATTCCATCCCATCCCAGGGATCCCATTTCATCTGTTCCCATCCCTGGGATCCCATCCCATCGCATCCCATCCCAGGGATCCAATCCCATCCCATCTCATCCCAGGGATCCCATAAGATCCCATCAAACGTTTCCCCACCCATCCCAACCCATCCCATCCCATGGATCCCATTCCAGGGATCCCATCCCAGGGATCCCATACCATCCCAGGGATCCCATCCCATCGCATTCCCATCCCATCCCATCCCATCCCATCCCATCCCATCCCATCCCATCCCATCCCATCCCATCCCATCCCATCCCAATCATCCCTGATATCTCATGCCAGGTATTCCATCTCATCCCAGGGATCCAATCCCAGGGATCCCATCCCCTCCCATCCCATCCCTTCCCATCCCATCCCATCCCAGGGATCCCATCCCATCCCATCCCATCCCATCCCAATCATCCCTGCTATCTCATGCCAGGTATTCCATCTCGTCCCAGGGATCCAATCCCAGGGATCCCATCCCCTCCCATCCCATCCCTTCCCATCCCATCCCATCCCTTCCCATCCCATCCCATCCCAGGGATCCCATCCCATCCCAGGGATAACATCCCAGGGATCCCATCCCATGCCTGGGATCCCATGTCAGAGATCCCATCCCATCTCACAGATGCCATCCCAGGGATTCGATACCATCCCATCCCAGGAATGCCATTCCAGGGATCCCATCCCATCCCATCCCAGGGATCCCATCCCATCCCAGGGATCCCATCCCATCCCATCCAATCCCATCCGATCCCATCCCAGGTATCCCATCCCAGGGATCCCATCCCATGGCAGCGCAGGGGTCCCATCCCATCCCATAGCAGGGATCCCATCCCAGCCCATCTCATCCCAGGGATCCCATCCCATCCCATCCCATCCCATCCCATCCCATCCCAGGCATCCCATCCCAGGGATCCAATCCCATCCCAGGGATTCCATCCCAGGGATCTCATACCATCCCAGGGATCCCATCCCATCGATCCAATCCCATCCCAGCTATCCCATCCCAGGGATGCCACCCCATCCCAGGGATCCTATCCCATCTGTTCCCATCCCAGGTATCCTATCCCACCCCGTCCCATCCAAGGGATCCCATCCATTCTCAACCCAGGAATCCCATCCCTTCCCTTTCCAGGGATCCCATCCCATCCCACGGATCCCATCCCATCCCACAGATCCCATCCCATCCCAGGGATCCCATCCCAATCCAGAGATCCCATCCCATCCCATCTCAGGGATCCCATCCCGTCCCAGGGATCCCATCCCAATCCAGGGATCCCATCCCATCCCATCCCAGGGATCCCATCCCATCCCAGGGATCCCATCCCATCCCATCCCATCCCATCCCATCCCATCCCATCCCAGGGGTCCCAACCCATCCCAGGGATCCAATCCCATCCCAGGGATCCCATCCCATCCCAGCTATCCCACCCCAGGGATTCCATCCCATCCCGGGGATCCCATTTCATCTGTCCCCATCCCAGGGATCCCATCCCATCCCATCCCAGGGATCCCATCCCATCCAAACCCATCCCATCCCATCCCATCCCTTTCCAGGGATACCATCCCATCCCAGCTATCCCATCCCAGGGTTTCCATCCCATCCCGGGGATCCCATTTCATCTGTTCCCATCCCTGGGATCCCATCCCATCCCATCCCATGGATCCAATCCCATCCCAACCCATCCCATCCCAGGGATCCCATCCCTTCCCATCCCAGGGATCCCATCCCAGGGATCCCATCCCATCCCATCCCAGGGATCGCATCCCATCCCATCCAATCCCATCCCACCCCATCCCATCCCATTCAATCCCATCCCATCCCATGGATCCAGTCCCATCCCAACCCATCCCATCCCATGGATCCCATCCCATCCCAGGGATCCCATCCCATCCCATCCCATCCCATCCCATCCCATCCCAGGGATCGCATCCCATCCCATCAAATCCCATCCCATCCCATCCAATCCCATCCCACCCCATCCCATCCCATCCCTTCCCAGCCCATCCCATCCCTTCCCATCCCATTCCATACCATCCCATCCCATCCCATCCCATCCCATCCCATCCCATCCCATCCCATCCCATCCCATCCCAATCATCCCTGCTATCTCATGCCAGGTATTCCATCTCATCCCAGGGATCCAATCCCAGGGATCCCATCCCCTCCCATCCCATCCCTTCCCATCCCATCCCATCCCAGGGATCACATCCCAGGGATCCCATCCCATCCCGGGGATCCCATTTCATCTCTTCCCATCCCAGGGATCCCGTCCCATCCCATCCCAGGGATCCCATGCCATCCCAACCCATCCCATACCATCCCAGGGATCCCATCCCATCCCAGGGATCCTATCCCATCCCATCCCATCCTATCCCATCCCATCCCTTCCCAGCCCATCCCATCCCTTCCCATCCCATCCTATCCCATCCCATCTCAACCCATCCCATCCCATCCCATTCCAGGGATACCACCCCATCCCAGCTATCCCATCCCAGGGATTCCATCCCATCCCAGGGATCCCATTTCATCTGTTCCCATCCCTGGGATTCCATCCCATCCCATCCCATCCCATGGATCCAATCCCATCCCAACCCATCCCATCCCATGGATCCCATCCCATCCCAGGGATCCCATCCCATCCCATCCCAGGGATCGCATCCCATCCCATCCAATCCCATCCCACCCCATCCCATCCCATTCCATCCCATCCCATCCCATCCCAGAGATCCCATCCCATCCCATCCCATCCCATCCCATCCCATCCCATCCCATCCCATCCTATCCCATCCCATCCCATCCCATCCCATCCCATCCCATCCCAGAGATCCCAAACCATACCAGGGATCCCATCCCATCCCAGCTATCCCATACCAGGGATTCCATCCCATCCCATCCCAGGGATCCCATCCCATCCCAACCCATCCCATCCCATCCCATTCCAGGGATACCATCCCATCCCAGCTATCCCATCCCAGGGATTCCATCCCATCCCAGGGATCCCATTTCATCTGTTTCCATCCTTGGGATCCCATCCCATCCCATCGCATCCCATGGATCCAATCCCATCCCAACCCATCCCATCCCATGGATCCCATCCCATCCCAGGGATCGCATCCCATCCCATCCAATCCCATCCCACCCCATCCCATCCCATCCCATCCCATTCCATCCCATCCCATCCCATCCCATCCCATCCCATCCCATCCGATCCCATCCCATGCCGTCCCAGGGATCCCATCCCATCCCAGGGATCCCATCCCATCCCTTCCCAGCCCATCCCATCCCTTCCCATCCCATCCCATCCCATCCCATCCCATCTCATCCCATCCCATCCCATCCCATCCCATCCCATCCCATCCCATCCCATCCCAGGGATCCCATGGCATCCCCGGGATCCCATCCCAGGGATTCCATCCCATCCCATACGAGGGATCACATTCCAGGGATCCCATCCGTAGGATCCCATCTCATCCCATCCCAGGGATCCAATCCCATCACATCTCATCCCAGGGATCCCATAAGATCCCATCAAACGGTTCCCAACCCATCCCAACCCATCCCATCCCATGGATCCCATCCCAGGGATCCCATCCCAGGGATCCCATACCATCCCAGGGATCCCATCCCATCCCATCCCATCCCATCCCATCCCATCCAGTCCCATCCCATCCCATCCCATCCCATCCCATCCCATCCCATCCCATCCCAGGGATCCCATCCCATGCCAGGGATCCCATGTCAGAGATCCCATCCCATCTCACGGACGCCATCCCAGGGATTCGATCCCATCCCATCCCATCCCAGGGATCCCATCCCATCTCAACCCATCCCATCCCATCCCATTCCAGGGATACCACCCCATCCCAGCTATCCCATCCCAGGGATTCCATCCCTTCCCATCCCAGGGATCCCATCCCATCCCATCCCATCCCATCCCATCCCCGGGATCGCATCCCATCCCATCCAATCCCATCCCACCCCATCCCATCCCATTCAATCCCATCCCATCCCATGGATCCAGTCCCATCCCAACCCATCCCATCCCATGGATCCAATCCCATCCCAGGGATCCCATCCCATCCCATCCCATCCCAGGGAACGCATCCCATCCCATCAAATCCCATCCCATCCCATCCAATCCCATCCCACCCCATCCCATCCCATCCCTTCCCAGCCCATCCCATCCCTTCCCATCCCATCCCATCCCATCCCATCCCATCCCATCCCATCCCATCCCATCCCATCCCATCCCATCTCATCCCATCCCTTCCCATCCCATCCCATCCCATCCCATCCCATCCCATCCCATCCCATCCCATCCCATCCCATCCCATCCCATCCCAATCATCCCTGCTATCTCATGCCAGGTATTACATCTCATCCCAGGGATCCAATCCCAGGGATCCCATCCCCTCCCATCCCATCCCTTCCCATCCCATCCCATCCCAGGGATCACATCCCAGGGATCCCATCCCATACCGGGGATCCCATTTCATCTCTTCCCATCCCAGGGATCCCGTCCCATCCCATCCCAGGGATCCCATCCCATCCCAGGGATCCCATCCAATCCCAGGGATCCCATCCCATCCCATCCTATCCTATCCCATCCCATCCCATCCTATCCCATCCCATCCCTTCCCAGCCCATCCCATCCCTTCCCATCCCATGGATCCCATCCCATCTCAACCCATCGCATCCCATCCCATTCCAGGGATACCACCCCATCCCAGCTATCCCATCCCAGGGATTCCATCCCATCCCAGGGATCCCATTTCATCTGTTCCCATCCCTGGGATTCCATCCCATCCCATCCCATCCCATGGATCCAATCCCATCCCAACCCATCCCATCCCATGGATCCCATCCCATCCCAGGGATCCCATCCCATCCCATCCCAGGGATCGCATCCCATCCCATCCAATCCCATCCCACCCCATCCCATCCCATTCCATCCCATCCTATCCCATCCCATCCCATCCCATCCCATCCCATCCCATCCCATCCCATCCCATCCTATCTCATCCCATCCCATCCCATCCCATCCCATCCCATCCCATCCCAGAGATCCCAAACCATACCAGGGATCCCATCCCATCCCATGGATCCCATCCCATCCCAGCTATCCCATACCAGGGATTCCATCCCATCCCATCCCATCCCAGGGATCCCATCCCAACCCATCCCATCCCATCCCATTCCAGGGATACCATCCCATCCCAGCTATCCCATCCCAGGGATTCCATCCCATCCCAGGGATCCCATTTCATCTGTTTCCATCCTTGGGATCCCATCCCATCCCATCGCATCCCATGGATCCAATCCCATCCCAACCCATCCCATCCCATGGATCCCATCCCATCCCAGAGATCCCATCCCATCCCAGGGATCGCATCCCATCCCATCCAATCCCATCCCACCCCATCCCATCCCATTCCATCCCATCCCATCCCATCCCATCCCATCCCATCCCATCCCATCCCAGGGATCCCATCGCATCCCTTCCCAGCCCATCCCATCCCTTCCCATCCCATCCCAGGGATCCCATCCCATCCCTTCCCAGCCCATCCCATCCCTTCCCATCCCATCCCATCCCATCCCATCCCATCCCATCCCATCCCATCCCATCCCATCCCATCCCATCCCATCCCAGGGATCCCATCGCATCCCTTCCCATCCCATCCCTTCCCATCCCATCCCATCCCATCCCATCCCATCCCATCCCATCCCATCCCATCCCATCCCATCCCAGGGATCCCATCGCATCCCCGGGATCCCATCCCAGGGATTCCATCCCATCCCAGGGATCCCATCCCATACGAGGGATCACATTCCAGGGATCCCATCCGTAGGATCCCATCTCATCCCATCCCAGGGATCCAATCCCATCCCATCTCATCCCAGGGATCCCATCCCAGGGATCCCATACCATCCCAGGGATCCCATCCCATCCCATCCCATCCCATCCCATCCAGTCCCATCCCATCCCATCCAATCCCATCCCATCCCATCCCAGGGATCCCATCCCATGCCAGGGATCCCATGTCAGAGATCCCATCCCATCTCACGGATGCCATCCCAGGGATTCGATCCCATCCAATCCCATCCCAGGGATCCCATCCCATCTCAACCCATCCCATCCCATCCCATCCCATTCCAGGGATACCACCCCATCCCAGCTATCCCATCCCAGGGATTCCATCCCATCCCAGGGATCCCATTTCATCTGTTCCCATCCCTGGGATCCCATCCCATCCCATCCCATCCCATGGATCCAATCCCATCCCAGCCCATCTCATCCCAGGGATCCCATCCCATCCCAGGGATCCCATCCCATCCCATCCCATCCCATCCCATCCCATCCCAGGCATCCCATCCCAGGGATCCAATCCCATCCCAGGGATTCCATCCCAGGGATCTTATACCATCCCAGGGATACCACCCCATCCCAGCTATCCCATCCCAGGGATTCCATCCCATCCCAGGGATCCCATTTCATCTGTTCCCATCCCTGGGATCCCATCCCATCCCATCCCATCCCACGGATCCAATCCCATCCAAACCCATCCCATCCCATGGATCCCATCCCATCCCAGTGATCCCATCCCATCCCATCCCAGGGATCGCATCCCATCCCATCCAATCCCATCCCACCCCATCCCATCCCATTCCATCCCATCCTATCCCATCCCATCCCATCCCATCCCATCCCAGGGATCCCAACCCATCCCAGGGATCCCATCCCATCCCACGTATCCCATCCAATCCCAGGGATCCCAACCCATCCCATCCTATCCCATCCCATCCCATCCCATCCCATCCCATCCCATCCCAGAGATCCCAACCCATACCAGGGATCCCATCCCATCCCATCCCAGAGATCCCAACCCATACCAGGGATCCCATCCCATCCCAGGGATCCCATCCCATCCCAGCTATCCCATCCCAGGGATTCCATCCCATCCCGGGGATCCCATTTCATCTGTTCCCATTCCAGGGATCCCATCGCATCCCATCCCAGGGATCCAATCCCATCCCATCAAACGGTTCCCCACCCATCCCAACCCATCCCATCCCATGGATCCCATCCCAGGGATCCCATCCCAGGGATCCCATACCATCCCAGGGATCCCATCCCATCGCATTCCCATCCCATCCCATCCCATCCCATCCCGTCCCATCCCATCCCATCCCATCCCATCCCATCCCATCCCATCCCATCCCATCCCAATCATCCCTGCTATCTCATGCCAGGTATTCCATCTCATCCCAGGGATCCAATCCCAGGGATCCCATCCCCTCCCATCCCATCCCTTCCCATCCCATCCCATCCCAGGGATCCCATCCCATCCCATCCCATCCCATCCCATCCCATTCCATCCCAGGGATCCCATCGCATCCCCGGGATCCCATCCCAGGGATTCCATCCCATCCCAGGGATCCCATCCCATACGAGGGATCACATTCCAGGGATCCCATCCGTAGGATCCCATCTCATCCCATCCCAGGCATCCAATCCCATCCCATCTCATCCCAGGGATCCCATAAGATCCCATCAAACGGTTCCCAACCCATCCCAACCCATCCCATCCCATGGATCCCATCCCAGGGATCCCATCCCA